>NC_056728.1:1499802633-1499887633 GCF_019279795.1 Protopterus annectens
GAATGACTAGTAATTGTTGGTAGAGTAGGTGGTTTTTAAGCTCTAGCCAGTTTAGTTGTTTGAGGTTGCTACAGTGGTGAGTTCTGAGGGGAGCAGCAGTAATGAATCTGGCTATACTATTATAACAGGTAGAGAGTTTGGTAATGTTATTTTTAGATAAGGTAGTATATATAGCTGAGGCATAGAAAGGGTGGAGATCAGGTGGGTCTGTGCAATGTTTTTCTGGCTGCTGGGGTAAGGAAGGGTTTAATTCTGTAAAGTGTCCCAATTTTTTTATTAACAGCTTTAATAGTAGTGTTAATATGGTCATCAAAGTTGAGATGGTTGTCAATGGTTACACCTAATAGTCGCGTGGTTTTATCAGGGTTAATAGATGTAGCAATATATGAGGAGATAGTGAAGAAAGGTATAGGAGATTTATTAGTAGGAGTAAAGAGAAGAAGCTTAGTTTTTTTTGGGTTAAGGAGGAGACAGTGTTGCATAAACCATTTTTCAACGTTTTGGAAAGTTGTTTGGGTGATAGACTGTAGGGAGGAAACATTTTTAGCAGTGCAGATCAAAGTCGAGTCATCTGCATATTGGATGCAGGTAGCTTGTGGCACATTCAAATAGAGGTCATTGATAAATAATGAGAAAAGAAGGGGTCCTAGGATTGATCCTTGTGGAACACCAATATTTACTGGAAGTAAGCATGATAGATTGTTCCCCCAAAGCACTGATTGTTGCCTATTTACTAGATAACTTCTAAACCATTGTAAAGAATGTGAGTTGAGAGAGAAAAGGTTGAGTTTTTCAAGAAGTATATTATGGTTAACCATATCAAAAGCTTTTGATAGATCTATGAATAGTGCTGAGGAGAAACAATTATTATTGCGATTATTATTTATGGAGTCAGAGAAGGAAAGGAGAGCAGTGGTAGTGCTGTGGAAAGGTCTAAATCCATGTTGACAGTCAGCTAGAAGTTTGTTTTGAAGAAGGTAGTTAAGAAATTGTTTGTATGCGCATCTTTCCATTATCTTAGCTAATAGGGACAGTAAGGCAATAGGGCGAAAGTTAGAGAGCTCAGTAGAAGAGCCCCCTTTATGTAGATGAATTATATGAGATATTTTCCAAATGGTAGGGAAAAAATTTCCCTTTTCCCGAGGGGATTTTTTTGGTCCTTTTAAAAATTTAAAAACAATAGGGGGAAAAAAGGGGGAAAAATTTTAAATTTTTGCTTTTTTGGGCATACATAACGATTAGTAGATGGTCTGATGTTTCTTTTGACATGCTCATAACTACCATCGTTGTGATGTCTGTGTTTTGTTGTGTGTGTGTGTGTGTGTGTGTGTGTGTGTGTGTGTGTGTGTGTGTGTGTGTCTTGTATAAATAAAGGGCTAAAGTTGGAAATGTGCACATGAAGTACAAATATAATGACATATACGACAAGGTGCAAGATATGACTGATATTCAATAATAGCTGTGCAGTCAAGGGGGTATGAGAAAATGGCAGCTTAGTGGCTTGTTCTTGATATAGGACAGAAGGCTACAATGGTTTGGACTAGAAGGGAGCAGTAATGCAGGATATTGCTAAAGGAAAATAGAATATGAGATGTGGCTATTGAAGACTCTGTTTAAAAACAACTAGTAGACTCAAAATTGAAAGACACATAAAAGGGATAGTTTTCACAACTATAAAAATGTAATAGTCACAGCAATATATTTGATCATAGGACCATAGGAAACTAGGCTATCAACCCAAGGTCATTTTAAGCCTAACCAATTCAATCCAATGTGTACTTGAGACATACCATGTAATACCATAGAGGTACTAGTCAATACCCAAGGTTGCATTTAGTAATAACTGCCCATGTCCGGGATTGTTTTGGGTGCTATCCCTGGTAAGAATTTTTGATGCCCTATCCACTCATCCAGGTTCCTCCTGAACAATGTCGTAGAGGTGCTCCATTTCACATGAAATGGTATCTTGTTCTAAATACGTGACAGTTGCTTGGAGATAAATATGGCCCTCCAGCATGTCCTGTTTAAGTCACAGGCCATATTTAAGTCCCCGGAATGGGTAGCCCTAGACCTATTTGATGTATGGATATACAGTAAGTTCATTAGGTTTGGGTCTTAGGTTGCTCTGTAGGCCAGGCATAAGTCTTCCCCAGAAGTCTATATGATAAGGTGTATAGTGACAGGGATTTTAGTCAGTCTGTGTAAGGTACATGCTGGAGACCCTTAATCTTCTTTGTTAGAAACTTCTGAGGTCTCTCTAATTGCTGAAGGTGCGTAGTACGGGACATACCAAATGGGGCATTATACTCAATTATGGGTCGGATAAGTGGCAAGTATAGGGGGTGATTACTTCTTTTCATCTCAAGGTTATACGTTTACTAATCAAGTGTGCTATGTGGAAAGCTTTCCTTACAATGGTAGACATGTGGTGGTCGAAGTTAAGGTCACAGTCAACCTGTGATCTCAACTCACTTTCATGGGTACTTAGATTATTGTTACTGATATGATAGTGTAAAGGAACATTGTTTCTGGTGAAGGGAATGATGATACATTTCTTTGCATTCAGTTTGAGACTGTTACTAATACACCAGTCGTGAGTCTGTGTGAGGCCATCCTAGAGTATACTGACATCATTTGGGGATTCAGTTATTGCACCTAGTTTGCAGTCATCTGCAAACTTGGTCAGCCACAACCCTTTAGTTTTGACCTGAACTTCTGAGAAGTATATACCAAATAGTAGAGTTGCCAGCACTAACTCATGTGACACCCTGATAGTAACAGGTCTGCTGCTTGATGTGGAGTCATCCACTTTGATAGTGTGTGTCTTGTTTGTGAGCCAGTTGGCAACTCATCTTACGAAGAAGGGGGTTACATTCAGTTTGCTAAGTTTAGCAGTAATGCCTGAATGTGGGATTGCATCGAAAGCCTTTGCCAAGTTGAGGTATGCTGTGTGCACAGATCTGCCCTCATCAATGGCCTGGGTCACACTTTCAAAGAAAGCCACCAGATTTAACAGGCAGGATCTGCCCTTCACGAAGCTGATTTGGGTAGGATGCGTGGTTTGGAGGTCACCTAGCCTTTATTTGTGAGGTTATTGCTGAAACATTCCAGGGCCTTACAGATGAAGCTGGTCAAAGTTATGGGTCTATAATTCCCTGGGTATGTTGCTAGGTCACCTTTCTGGAGGGGAATAAATGTATCTGTTCCCCATTCCACAGGAACAAAGACTGTGATTAGGCTAGGATTGAAAAGGGTACTTAGTGGTGATGCTAGATCATGTTTTAGCCTGTTTAGAAGACAGCTTGGGGTGTCATCTGGTCCCATAGAGGCCATGTTCTTTACCTTGAACAGGGCTTTGATGACATGCTCTTCAAATATGTAAAGTGGGATCAAGTTTGGCGGAGGGTTTTTATAAGTTAGGAGGGGATTAGGGAGTGAAATTTTCACCAAACCTATCAGCTAGAAGGTTCACTATCTCTGTGGAGTCAGTGTGTGGGGGTTTTTTTTAAAAAGGGTAGTTTGGGGGAGAAAAATTGTCGGATATTTTAAATGGGAATTTGGTAATGTTTTTTTAGTGGGATTTAAAATTTGAGGTGAAAAGGGTAAAATCGGGGGCGTAATTTTTTTTTCTGGCTCTTAAAAGGTTTTAATTTTGAAAATGTAATTTTTTTTTAAAGTTTAATAGTAGGTTAAAGGTTTAAAATTAGTGGTTGTCAAGGGTTCCCTTGCTTTTTTTTAAGGGTTAATTGTAAAATTTAAATTAAAAAGGGTTAAGATTTATTATGGGAAAAAAAGGAAAAAGTTTTTTTTTGGGTTAAAAGCGTGTTATCCATTTTTAAGTTTTGGAAATTTTTGGGGATAGAGAGGGGGGAAAAATTTTAGAGTAGAAAAGTAGTTTGTAGGGGAGCTTGTGGCAAAAAAATAAGGTTTGAAAATTGGAAAAAAAGGGGAGGAATTTGGGAAAAACCCCAATTTTTTTACGGGAATAAGCAGTAGTTTTTCCCCCAAAAGATTTTTCCTTTTTATAAAAATTTTAAAAGTAAAGAATTGATTGGGAAAAATTATTTTTAAGAAGATTTTATGGCCAAAAAAAGTTTTGAAAATCTAAAATATCTAAGAAAAATTATTGGAATTATTTTTCAAAAAGGGAAAGGGGAACATTAGGCTTAAAAGGGTCTAAATATGTTAAAGAGAAATTTTTTTAAAAGGATTTAAAAAAGGGGGACTTTTTATTTGTTTAAAGGCTAACCAATGGGAATTTAGAAAAGTTTTTTTGAAAAAGTTTAAAATTGTTTTAGATTTTATTATTTTCCAAATGGTAGGATATATTTCCTTCCTTCAGAGATAGTCCTATTAATCAAAATAGATACAGGGAGATAAATAGCTTTTGCAGCTATTTGTAAGTATTCAGATGGGAGTTGGTCAGCAGATGGGGTACACGGTTTGAGTTTGCTGAGAAGCTTATAAATAATGGATGAAGAGACAGGTTGAATTTGAAAGGATTTAGATGAGACTGGAGAGGTATGTTGTGGGGATACAGTAGGAGTGGGTAATGAATTAGCTAGGGTTAGTATAGCTTCTGTAAAGTACTTATTAAAGGCATCTGGGATCTGAGAAGCATTGTTGAGGTTAAAGCCAGAAGGGATGGGAGTATGTGAATATCCTGGTTTAAGAAGTTTATTAACACTTGACCAGAATTTTTGAGGCATATTTTGATTAGCACTTTGTAGGTGAAGATAGAATTCCTTTTTGTCTCCAAGAGTATCTTTCTTGGTGGCATTTCTTAATTGTTTGAAAAGGAGATGATCAGATGGACATTTGGTAGCTCTCCATTTAGCCCAGGTTTTATTTCTAAGGATCATTTGGGGATTCAATTATTGCACCTAGTTTGCAGTCATCTGCAAACTTGGTCAGCCACAACCCTTTAGTTTTGACCTGAACTTCTGAGAAGTATATACCAAATAGTAGAGTTGCCAGCACTAACTCCTGTGGCACCCTGATAGTAACAGGTCTGCTGCTTGATGTGGAGTCATCCACTTTGATAGTGTGTGTCTTGTTTGTGAGCCAGTTGGCAACTCATCTTACGAAGAAGGGGGTTACATTCAGTTTGCTAAGTTTAGCAGTAATGCCTGAATGTGGGATTGCATCGAAAGCCTTTGCCAAGTTGAGGTATGCTGTGTGCACAGATCTGCCCTCATCAATGGCCTGGGTCACACTTTCAAAGAAAGCCACCAGATTTAACAGGCAGGATCTGCCCTTCACGAAGCTGATTTGGGTAGGATGCGTGGTTTGGAGGTCACCTAGCCTTTATTTGTGAGGTTATTGCTGAAACATTCCAGGGCCTTACAGATGAAGCTGGTCAAAGTTATGGGTCTATAATTCCCTGGGTGTGTTGCTAGGTCACCTTTCTGGAGGGGAATAAATGTATCTGTTCCCCATTCCACAGGAACAAAGACTGTGATTAGGCTAGGATTGAAAAGGGTACTTAGTGGTGATGCTAGATCATGTTTTAGCCTGTTTAGAAGACAGCCTGGGGTGTCATCTGGTTCCATAGAGGCCATGTTCTTTACCTTGAACAGGGCTTTGATGACATGCTCTTCAAATATGTAAAGTGGGGTCAAGTTTGGCGGAGGTTTTTTTTAAGTTAGGAGGGGATTAGGGAGTGAAATTTTCACCAAACCTATCAGCTAGAAGGTTCACTATCTCTGTGGAGTCAGTGTGTGATATCATTGGCCAGCAGTTCTGCACATGCATGGGTCCTACCTTTTAGGTTACGTACGTAGCTGCAAAAGGCCTTATGGTTATCCTTGGCAGTAATTGCTAGGTTTCTCTCTAGGGAGCTCTTGGATGATATGACAAGTTGTCTTATTTGCCTGTTAAGGCTGAAGAGGGTGTTTTTCCATTGTTGAGTCCTTGTCTTTATTTTCTTGGACAGCAATTGTTTGCAATTATTGTAGAGTTTATTGATGCTGGAAGCCCACTATGGCAGCTTGATTTTACTTGGTGCTCTGGCTTTGAGTCTATCTGGTAGAGATGAGTTTATACACTAATGCAAGTGATTGTGTTGGGCTTTAGTGTAATCTTTGGCATAGTTACCACTTTCAGCTTGGGGTGGGGCTTGAAATGCATTTATACCTTCACCTAGGAGGGTATAGTTTGCCTTGTTGAAGTTTTTTAGTCTGATTTCACCCTTTGCGAGTTCTGGTGTTAGTGTCAATTCGAAGGTGACTGATTTGTGGCCAGTTTTAACTAATGAAGGTCCAACAGCTGCAGCAGTGCACCTGTTTGACATATTAATGAGCATGAGCAGCCTTAGTTTAACTGGTGCCCTAAGCAAAAGGGCTGCATGGTGCACCCCTCACACCACCCGGTGCCCCCATCCTGGTCTACCCTCACCAAATAAATACTGGAAAAGTGCCTCTGCTAGAGTGGCACCCTAGGCGGCCTCCTAGTTGGCCTATGCCTAAGGCCAGCTATGTTGGTGAGGACTAGATCTAGAATGTTTGTCCCTCTTGTCGGTGTATGGACAACTTGCTCCAGGGCATTTGAATTTACAATGTCAAGGAACTTTTGTGCTAGAGTGTTTGGGCTAGAGTAGGTTTCACAGTTGATGATGAGATAATTGAAATCTCCCATAACCAGTATGTTCAGTAAAATTTGGATTGTCTTCAGTTTAGTTAAGTAAGCTTTGTGGGTTTTGTGACCCATGCAGGGTGGTTTATAACTGGTTAGCACTTGAATGGTGGTCTTACTCACCATAACCTGAACCTGGAGTAACTCCATGGACTTGTCCAGTCTAACTAGACATGAGATAAATTCATCTCTAATATAGATTGAAACACCGCTTCCCTTCATTTTCATATGTTCATTTTGCAGTCTAAAGGTGTGGAAGGCATTGTAGCCTTGCAGAGCTGGGGTATTCTCTAAGGCCTTAAACCAGGTTTCTGTAACTGCACAGACATCTGCATCTACATCTACATCTTGTATTTATAGAAGTGCTTCCAGTGAGTGCAGTTTTTGGTTTAAGCTCTTAGCATTTAGCAGCATCACCCTTATTTTGTTCTGAATGGTTAATTTCATGTTCATAATGTTGTTCTCGAGACCTTGCCTAAAAATAGGCACTGTGGGGGAGCCAATAGATTTTGCCAACAGCTGAAAGCCTAGGGATGCCAGGTGCAAACCATCTCTGGCAAACCAGCGAGGTCTGTCAACTGTGGCTTCCCAGGCAGACAGAAACTGGATCCCCTTGGAATGATACCAAAAACTAAGCCAATTATTGAAATCAATCATTTTTTTGTTTATACTGTGGCATCATTCTAGGTGAGTGTGGTATGCTGCTCAAGGCTAGGAACATACCTGCCTGGGACACATACTCAGAGAGCTCGTCCATGTCTTCATATAGTCCAGTGAGGTATGTCTCAAGTCATTCACACCAACATGAATTATGACAGAGTCATAATGGTACTTGTTGCTGAGAGACCTGAGTACATTTGCGATTTGGCGAATCCTGGCACTGGAAAGACAGCTGACCATGACTTTCTCCTGTTCCAACCTGGTGAGTGGGAAATCCATGTGTCTCACTATTGAGTCTCCAATGACAAAAAAAAATTGGCTTTTGAGTGTTATGCCTTATGGGCTTGGTGGATGAGACACTAGTATTGCTATGTGACATGGGTGCTATGGAGACTGTGCTTGATGTAGCAGACTTGTGTTTTGGAGGTCTCTGGTATTTTGGTAAGTTTTTTAAGAGTACCTCTGGGTATGCAGATTTATGTGTCTGATGCATACTATGTGTATGAGTAGTTGTACTATGTGAATATGTAGTGGTGTGTAGGGTAACAACCTTCTCTGTGTTACTGCTTTGAGTGAGAGAGCATGGGTTCTAGATTATTGATATAAATACATCTCTCGCACTCTGTACTAGATTGTGTTATTAGTAGAGGGTTGTCTGTGTACATGAAGCAATTGCTACACTGTCTCAAGAGACCCAAGTCAACAAGGTTGGCAGGATAAACAAGGATAGTCCTGCTGTCCGTAATGCTAGGTTGAAGACTATTGTTATTAGGGGTGGCTTTTCAAAAATTATCATGCTGGGTTTTAAGGGAAAAATTGTTGAATTTAACTGCCCGGCTTTGGTACACAATTGCACGATATTGCATGGTGGGTCTATATTAGATCACAGAACGCTTAAAAAAGCAAGTGGTGATTAATCGACCCTATGTAAGTGAAAGCTTACGATTTCAAACTGTCAGAACAGCGATTTTTTTTCCTAGGGAAAGAAAATCTCTGTTCCAACAAAAAATAAAATAAAACACTTTAAAGATTACATTAAGCGGGGGGCTTTGCCCCCCACACTCCCGTACTTAAATATACCAACTCTGAGACCACACTACAGTGCAGAAAACAGCAAAATAACAAAGCGGCCAAGCTAATTCTTTCCCAGGGAAATAATTAATTTAAAAGCCGCTTCGATATTTTGCCATTTCAGGCTTTTGAGTTTGACCAAGACATATTTGAAAGAATGCGTCTTCGGTCTTCTAATAGGGAACCTGCATGGTGCTGCACAATATGTAAACAAGCGAAACTTGCTCAGATGCAGGGCCTAAATACCAGAAGCTAAAACTGGAAACAAACTCTAGCAAAATTCAAAAGGACCAATAAGGATACTTATTCTAAGCACCAGGCCAGTCTCCCTTTATCAGTCAGGTGACAATCAAACACAATTCTCTCACTAAAGTGCAGATAGGCCACTTCCAATGCAAGATGGCCTGGAAAACGTGCCCAAAACATAAGGATACTTATTCTAAGCACCAGACCAGTCTCCCTTTATCAGTCAGGTGACAATCAAACACAATTCTCTCACTAAAGTGCAGATAGGCCACTTCCAATGCAAGATGGCCTGGAAAACGTGCCCAAAACAAACAAACTACTGCAAACAGATCCAGAAACAGCAGGCCTGGATCTGAACTAAGCTACAGCTACTAGCTACCCTAATTTCAATGGGAAACACTAGAGAATATTTAACACTGCATAAAAATAGCACTGAGGCCCTGAAAAATGTTTAAAACAGTGGAAAATCAGCCAGAAGACTGTATAGAATGATTTAAACAGTTAACAGATCAATTAATTAAGTATTGCTTTGTGGGAATACCAGAGAAGGCAGAACAGATATTTTCAAAACCGTGAAGAAAATACCAGGAAATACTTAACAATCAGTGGTAACAACAAAATCACTTGCTAAACAGTAAGAACAGCAATACAATTCAATTTTACAGGCACAGTGTAGCAGGCAATTACAGTATAACAGTGCAGTTTAGTACACAGTAAATAAATAATGTATAAAAGTAGGTGGCAGGCAATAAAAAAGTGCAGCAAATAGTATAAATAAGCAAAAAAAAAAAAAACAGGCATATTATAATGTGATTCGAGAAATGTAGCAAATTTAAATCAGATACTCTTACAATATTTTTCATATCCCACACATGAGAAGAATAGTATCAGTTTCCATTATGGAAGAACATCTAGCGGCAGTGCAAATACAGCAATTATCAAACAAATGCAATCCACAACACAAGTAGTAGGTTAAACTGGTGTCTGCCTAACTGGTAGCAATAAATAGAGTGTGTATCTCAATGAAAGTAATAGCAGTTAGTGAAGAATAGCTACAGATAGTCTAGGTTAATAGTTTAAACAACAGCAATTATCAAAAATGAGCTCAAATGCAATCCACAACACGAGTAGTAGGTTAAACTAGTGTCTGCCTGACTGGTAGCAATAAATAGAGTGTGTATCTCAATGAAAGTAATAGCAGTTAGTGAAGAATAGCTACAGATAGTCTAAGTTAATAGTTTAAACAACAGCAATTATCAAAAATGAGCTCAAATGCAATCCACAACACAAGTAGTAGGTTAAACTGGTGTCTGCCTAACTGGTAGCAATAAACAGAGTGTGTATCCCAGTGGAAGTAATGGCAGTTAGTGAAGAATAGCTACAGATAGTCTAAGTTAATAGTTTAAAGTGCAGTAACTGTGAAGCAATTAGAGAAACTAGAGTGAGCAGCAAAAGACAATAATATAGTGAATTCCTATTTTCTTTCGTGCATTACTGCAGACCAGTGCATTTAAATGTTGTAACTATACAACAAGAAGTAGTCAGCAGCAATGTAAGAACACAATTGATAAACAAATGCAATCAATAATTGAGATAATAACTTAATTTGTATTCTATCTACCTACTGTCAGTAATTGTCAACAGTGCAAAACTACTTGAAATATTATTCGCAGAAGAACAATATTACTGTAGGAATTGTCAGAAATGAACAACAATGTAACAGCAACATGGTGCAACTGTGCTATATTACTTTAATATAGTAACAGTACAGTCAACAGAACAACAGTATTAATTTCATTGATGTAACCATATGAAGAACAGTCAGTAAGTTACAAAGGAAATAACATGTTATGCTTTATGTAATACTACAATGGTAAGATCAATCACAATAGTGCAGCTAAGCTGAGACAAACAAGGAGATGATATGTATATGATCAACAACAATGCTATAGAGGTTGCTTTACTTGTTTTATACTAGGCTCTCCCACTACTCAGACAACCGGATTAATATGGTTTCATCCTGAAAGAACTGAGCAAACCACTGGTTATTTAATATATATAAGGCTATGCTTTGTAGAAGCTAGCCAATCAAAATTCAGCCAGTCAAAAAAAGGCACTTCGATCCTTCAAAGGAACCTGGGCTTAGGCAACTGTTAAATAGAAGTGTTTATTTCCTTACGTATGTCTGGAATTCTGTAGCTGCAGTCCTTAGAATCAGTAAGAACCCAGGTGGAAAAAGAATTTTCAGGTATTTTCTTCCTTCTCTGTAGTCTGCAGGAGAACTAATCTGCATAAACAATACACACATTTGAAGATATCTTTGTAAGAAAAGACATTAGCAGATAGTAGAAGTTAACAAACTGCTCTGTGTGTGCTTACACATTGTAATTTTAAATCCTCTAAAGAAAATGTGTTGCTTAATAATTATACTTTGATGTACTGTATTGTGTTTATTATTTGCAATGTTTCTTTTCTGCTTTTGATAAAAATACACATTATTAATGAAATGTATAATCATTTCCATGTTTTCACAGTGAGTACAAGGTTTAGAAATATATTTACCATTTCTAAAGATATTGGCCAGACATTTTTTTTGTAACAGACAGGCATTTGTAGTAGATATAATGGGTTGTGAGCTTTAACCATGTCCGGTTATCTTGAGATTAATTATGCAAATTATTGTGGTCATTTATTTTTCTTTAGCTAACAGGGGATGGTTTTCAGTAGCTTTGCTAGATCCTGGCTAAACATAGGGGCACATTTCAAATTTAATTCTACTTAGATGAAAATATTTTAAAGCCTATCTAAGGTAGAAAGTGCAATCAGTTATATAATATGTCATGGTGTATGTATAATAGGCCCCATGAAGGCTCAGTGTCTCTCCAGTAAGTGTTTTACAACTGTAAATGCCTATTTATGTTGAATTGTATTAGACATTTTACAACTGTATATGTTTATGTTGAATTTCAAGCCTGTACTCCAATCTGCTTACTTACACTATCAGACTATTTACCCCACTCATAGGACCAAAAACTGGGACTGGGTTAGCCCCACTCCGCTTTGCTCCCCTCCCTGCCCCCTTATCCCACCCGCCCCCACTGTGTCTGCATTTATAGACACTAGGCCATACTCCTACTTCCTCTCCAACCTACACTACTTCCTCTCCAATTCCCCCCCCACCACTTTACTGTTTAACCACTACTATTCCTCTGAAGCACATTGACCCCACCCATTGATGACATATAACATGTCTATAAATAATTATAAACTCCTTCCTCTTATCTTACCACTCTTAATTCTGCCATACTTTCTTACTAGCTATGAAAATCTCACATTCGTAGGTTTCTCTTATCCAAAATGCCAAACCAAGACCCCCTACCTCCACTGATCATGAACTTGCCCACTACTACACTACCCCAAAATTATAAATTCCAACCACTTGCTTCTAAAACCACTCCAATCAACACCAAAATCCAAATATGAACTAAAACTACTATTCAAAGTTATTAGACTACTAGCGTATCTAAGAAAAACATAACCAAAGATGGGGACATCCATCCTAATCCAGGCCCAACCTTAACTCAAAATCCTACCAGCCCACCACTCTCCCACCGACTGGTCACCTCCCTCCTAATATGCCACTTAAACATTAGAAGCCTAAACAATAAGATACATAGCCTGCATGCTGTACTAGCCACATACCTCCCCAACATAATGTGTCTATCTGAAACATGGCTCCGGCCATCAACCAAAGACAATAAGATCCTGCCTCCTGGTTACAATATACTTAGGGCAGATAGAGTAAAGAAAAGAGGAGGTGGAATAGCCGTCTTATATAATAGCACACTTAACATCATAACTAACCCTATACAACCACCCCAGGTCTCTAACGCTGAAATACTAGCTCTAAAAATTCTACTAAATAATCATAAAGGTATTAACCTAATTGTCACCTATATTCCCCCTGGGAACAATGTAGAAACACTAGAGGTCATTCTACATTGGATAGCCAGCAACTACCCTCAAGAAACCATTGTCCTGGGCGATGTTAATATTGACTGGAACCAATGCACAGCACAGTCCAACCCCATCCCTGTTAACCTACATGGATTCTCTCAGATAATATCATCTACCACACGTACAGGTAACAATAACCAAAAAGAGAGTATACTAGACTGGATACTCACCAACAGTCATCCCCAGAACTATATGTCTGGATCTCTCCCTAATGATCTTAGTGATCACCTGCTCACATACATCATGAAAGACAAAATTAATTGTACAAGCTTACCTATTTATAGTTCTATCAGATCCAAGAAAAACTTTGACCCAACTAAATTTCAACTTGAACTCAAATCATGTAACTGGACAAAACTAAAGTTCCTTCCCCTTGATGAGGCAGTGTCATCATTTAACAATTCATTCCTTACTATACTTGACTCGCATGCCCCTGAATGCTCAATAAGAATTAAAACTCAACTAGCACCCTGGCTAACAACAGACACCAAAACCAAAATAACAACTAGAGACAAAGCATGGGATAAATGGCGTACTACCAAACTACCCCTAGGTCGTATCAAATTCCAACAGCTTAGAAATGAGACTCAAAAAGCCATCATACTAGATAAGAAAAATTACTTCTACAATCTGCAACATAAACATCAGAAGAACCCTCAAAAGTACTGGGCAGGCATAAATAAACTTCTCCAACCAGGCAAATCCACTACTCTGACCCCAGGAACATTATCTGACAAGAGCTAAGAAGATATAGCCAATTCATTCAATACTTTCTTCACAGAAACCATCCAGTCATTAGCTAACCAACTTTCTCCTCCCCACACTTCTATAAACACTATACCCGACTCACCACTCTCTTTAACTTCCAGCCAGTGTCCACATCCTTTATCAGATCCCTTTTGAAAAAACTGAAGCCAACCACCCTTTCAGCTGATCTTCTGCCGGCTGAATACCTGCAAATTGCTGCAGATGTCGTAGCCTACCCTATCTTAATCCTAATTAACAGAACCATAACCGAGGCCTCAATCCCCTCAATTTAGAAAATATCCTATGTTATTCCACTCCACAAAGGAGGTTCATCCACAGAACTATCCAACTATAGACCTATAGCCATACTATCACCACTTGCCAAAATTATGGAAAAGTGCATGCACAACCAACTAATGCTCTATCTAACCCAAAATAAACTACTCACAGACTCTCAACATGGATTCAGACCCCATCATAGTACAACCACTGCCCTCCTCTATTTTACTGAAAACATTAATCTTAACCGGAATAATAAAAAAAATCCTCTGCTCTCTTCCTGGACCTATCAAAAGACTTCGATATGGTAAACCATCAGTTACTTCTATATACTTTAAAAACCCTGTATCTAGATACTCCAGCCCTTGACTGGTTTCAAGCTTACCTCACTGGGAGACAACAAGCAGTAATGTGGAAAAACAAGCTCTCCTGCCTACTACCAAATACCATAGGAGTTCCTTAAGGTTCCATATTAGGACCTCTCCTCTTTTCAGTCTTCATAAACGACATCCAAACAGTCATCCCTGAAGCCACCTGCATCCAATATGCAGATGACTCGACTATAATATGTTCCAATGCCTCTCTTGCAAATCTACTAACTACCACCCAACATAGCTTCACCAAAGTCGAAAACTGGCTTGCCAACCATCTCCTGATCTTAAATCCAAACAAAACTAAGTTACTTCTCTTCTACCCAACCAATAGATCTCCGACTGAAAACTTCACTATAAAATCCAATAATGGGACCATCATCTCCCCAGACACCTATACAAAGCTATTAGGAGTAAACATTGACAATAAACTCAGATTTGATATACATATCAACCAAGCCATTAAGTCAGTCAACAAGAAACTTGGGACCCTATATAGAATTAAAGCCTTCCTTACCCGAATGCCAGGGCAGCCACAGCCCGCTCACACCTTCTCTCTACCCTACTATATGCCTCTCCTGTCCTCACTCACCTTAACAAATCTGATCTGGCCAAGCTCTCATCCTACTATAATCACATTGCCAGGTTCGTTACAGGCCTACCCTACAGAACACACCACTGTACTAACCTGAAAAAGCTTGGATGGATAGAATTCCCACACCTTCTTCACCAGTCCCAACTCATAGAGGCCTTCAAAATCCTTAAACAACCTGAGAATACCCCAGCATTAAAAAACTTAATGACTCCCTACTCCAATCTAAGCTGCCTTTGCTCAGCAAACAGACTCCTTGTCCAAACAACTAAATCTCTCAACCTAGGTGGTGACGCGCTATTTGCCAACACCACTGGTAAAATATGGAACTCTCTCCCAAATAACATCACGCTTGCAACTTCTCTAAGTCAATTCAAAAATAGTCTAAAACTCCACTTCAAGTCACACTGGCTATGTCCTTGCTCAAACCCAGACTAGCTCTGTGCATAAACAACTAGCTAAGATGATAAGTACTTTGTTTACTGTGATAAAGAAATATGTATCCTGTCTAACTCTATGTCATTATACTGCCTACCGTCCTTGCTAATATGTTATTAATGTTACATTTGTAGTAATCTCAGAAATAGTAATGGCAGTCTTGTACTTGTATGTAAATAGCCTATGTTTTTGTTAAGTTATTTCAGCTCATTTATTGTACCTAATTATCAATGTAACTCTGTTGGAGCTTTTCTCCCTGGGCCTCCGCTGAAAAAGGACATGTATTCAGTCGGACCATCCCGGTTAACAAATGTAAAATAAATAAATAATAATTCAGTGAGATGAAGCAAGGTTAAAGTGTATAGGTCTGTACTATCTAAAATATATCAAGTTATTCATTTTATATGTGATGCCCTGTCAGAAGTTTAGGACTCTACAAGTCTGTAGTCTGAAAACTCTAAAACATTAATTGCAATTCTGCATATCCGATGCTGAAGGGTGAACCTTACTGTTACATATTAAAATCATTTTTTACATGGGTGCACATTCCCTTTCACCTTCTAATTTGGGGGATGTACTGACCACTACTTGTATACAGCAACTTCGAAAGCACTGTACCATAGAAAAAAAATGAGTTTTCTCTGAATCCAGAGATTTCTTTCTTAGTATGCATGTCTGCCTAACTGCACTAAGAGTCTGTGTTTTGGATTCCCACTATTATACTCTGTGTCACTTTTACCTCCAATTGAAGAGTATCAGACAAGGGCACGATAACTAGCTTGCTGTAAGTGAAATAAAGAATTTCAGAGTTAATAGTACTTATACTGCTAAACAGAAATCTGAACAACAGCAAAGGCAGCAAAAGAGAACATGACATTTGTAGTGTTTCTTTTTTATTCTTTGGTATCCAGTAAGTGGGATGCTTTGAGGTGGTCAATTTTAGCCACACAAGAGCTGAAGGAAAAATCAAATAAGAGCTTGGTTGCATATACAAAATCATAAAAGAAAGTAGGAAGCATGCACATGAAGCACTAATATAATGACGAATCAGACATGTCTCTGTACTGGCTAACACTGCAAGTCTGTAAAATAATATGCGCTGAATATGAAAATCAGTTGAGAATTAGCAATAAATGTGCTCATAATTAAAATTAATTGCAGCAGAGATAAGAGTTATTACTGCAGAATCAAATCTGAGATGAGATTTCCAAGAGATGAAGAGGATGATGAATTTGCAGTGTAATTAAATGGAGGGGAAATAAACTGCTAATAGCTTTAGCTTAATGCTAAAGGAACAATCTTGTTATAAAGCTGGGGAGGTTGACTGATTTACTTTCAACAGGTTGTATCTGGTTCAAACGTCAGGCATGTAAGCACTGGCTTTGTCCTCAGGGACAGTACAAAGAAATGTATAGCTGTTGTATTTGACTCTATTTCCACTAGTAAATACGGAGAGGTTTAAGAAATTGTTTGCTGTGCTGATAGCTGCCTTCCTTGGTCTATGTCTGTGAATAAATTAGTTGATGTCCATTTATGTATAAACAATACAATTCTTCCTGCCTTAATTAATTTTTATGTTGAGTCAGTAGCTTTAATAGCATACACATAGAAATGTCGAGACTGGTAAGGTAAATGCTCAAAAACTTATTAAGGCTCTGAACTGCCAATGAGCTGCTTTCTTTAACCAAGGTGCAGGTCTGAATCCTTCCACCTTTATTTGTCTACCCAACTGTGAACAAGTCACTTAATCTGACAGTGCTCCCATTACTCCCCTGGTTAGAAATGTATAAAATAAAATAAATCAAAGCAGAGTTTTCATATGCTTTTTTGCAGAGTGTTCCTCTGGCCTCATTTGTATTGGAGATGCAGCTGCAGCATTAATGATGAGTAGCTTCATTCTTGACAAACTATAGCGGTTCCTCAAGACTCCAGTATGAAGACCTACCTTTGCTGGGTTTATGTGCATCTGAGGTATGTTCTGTGATCTGCAGTACTTATCACTCCTGGTATCTGTGTTTAGTAAACCTCCCATTGAAGGAGTATACTGATGGTCATGCATCCTTTTTGGTGTAATGTAACAAACAGAAATACATGCCTGACATTCAAATGATTCGGTGGTGCTTGGAATGACATCCCTTTTTAGAGTGTCTCTTTCAACCAGAATTCCATACCATCTCCAAGAGCTACAACCATCACCAGCTTACCTGCTTTGGATATCAGTATTCCTGGCCTGAATACTGTTCTACATAGATGTCATATGTCTGTTTTAGAATTCTGTGTTAACATACTGTTTCAGAGAAAAAAAAAACACTTTTGTTCATATGTCCAGATCCTCATGTATTCTGCTTCAACTTCTGTGCTTCATTACCCTAAATCTGATCTTAGAATTTAGATAAGCAAAATATAATTTTTTTTTGGTGGATGCTTTCACTACATTTTCATAAGCAATAAAGCATGGATTAGTCTCTTGCTGTTATGGTTCATGTTCTTGCTGTATGAGTGTGATTGGGTTTCTTAACATTTTCAATAAATCTTTCACCTAAACCATTACAGATCAATGACTTGTTGGCGGGAGCATCTTGTTTTATGGAAAAGTCAAGCTTTTCTATAGTAAACTGTAGGAGAAAATTGCTGTCAGTTTGTTCTAGAATGCCTTTTCTTGTAAATGCTTTTCGTAAAACTGCTACTTGTTTTCTCTTGGATTGCTGATTCCATGAAGATAGCCAGCCCAGTGGCACAGATGTATGAAACCCTATTTATGGTTTGAAGGCTGACAGAGCTGGTAGAGAAGATAGACGTATATATTGGGTAAGAGGCTATGCTGGAATTATTCAGGTCATCATGAGGTAAGGAACTGCCCTTAGCTAGCCGGTCCTCTTAGCCTGACAGTCACTCACGATAAAGACACAAAGATGGAAGTAGGGCTTAGGTAAAAGTGCTAGCATGGACAACAGAAGGAGATGCTCAACTCCTCCTCCTCACATTCCCTTTGATGGCCAATGCTGAAGGATACTGATCAGCCACCTGTGACACCTACATGCCTCATCCCTTTAACAGAGTAGCCTCACCCAGGAGTGTTTACCAAGCATGAAGAAAGAGCACCATGAAAGAAAAGATGAGCAGCAAATGGCCAACTTTTGGAGGGAAACATAAATGGAAATCCAGGAGAAGAAATTGATTACATGCAGATACCTTCTTGGCATTTACAGCGTATATGTGCAGCAATAAAACTATTGCATTCATAGATGTACCTACAGAACAGACATACTCAGGACACACTGACATAGGGATGCAGGAAACTCCAACAATGTACCTTGTTTTTCCAACAGCAACAAATATGCCCTCTGTGAACCCCTCTTAAGATGTTCAAATTAAACACAGACACAGGGTATGTTCCTGAGCTATAGAAAACAGCTATCATAATGCCACACCATTCTGGTTCCCTCATCTCAGATCCCAGGAACTTTAGACCGATCAACCTAGTAAGCCTAATTTGTAATGTCATTTAATTTCATAAGATAAAGTATGAACAATCTTATTGTTATGAACTGCAACATACTTATTTGATACAGTAAACTTCTTGGAGAAAATCACAGACGTAGTTGACAGTAGTCATGCACTTCATATAGAATATTTGAATTTGGTCAAGGTCTTTGTCACAGTTTCCCACACTGGAACTGCAAATAAACTTAAGTGGCCGGCCCCCTTTTGTTATAAGATAGATAGTAAACTGAAAGCTAGAGCTCGTGTAGTTAAAGTAGGAGTTACCATCTCTGAAAGCAAAATGCTGACCAATAGTATTTCACATTGCTCTGTACTAGGACCCCATCTGTTCAACATCTATTTCTCAGATTTTCAGAATATTAGCACAGACACACAGCTAACAAAATTTGCTGATGACTGCAAGTTGAGTGTTGTGTTCACTCAACATCTGATGTTCTGTTACAACAGTAAGGATTAAACCATGCAAATCAATGGCAGGGTTACTACATATCTAATTTTTTGCTCAGGAAAGTCCCTATTTGAGAATTGTTGTCCTGTATAAAAAAATGAAAAATGACAATTGTTTGAGATTTTAGAACCAAAAACAAGCATTCTTTATCTGAAACATTTTCATAGTATATAAAACAACAGAAACCTTTACAATTCTTTTAGTGTAGGCATTTATTTTGTCAAAAAGTGAGAAGTCCACGCCTTCCTTATTGATTATGTCTATGGTTTGTCTTGCAGAATTTCACATTTCCATAAAACGTCGCACTTCAGAAATTTGAAATGTCTTAAATATAATGCAAGGAAGCGTGGCATGTCATGTTTTGTAAACAAATCTCAGCAGCAGCATAAAGCTTAGAGAGTACTACGGTGATATAGTCATCAGAATCTTTGCACTATTATAGACACCTCCTGTCACAAAATCCTTCCATCTAGCCCTAAAGATGTCTTGTCGATGTCAGAGGAAGATAATCCACTATACTTTGCCTTTGTTAGACCGGTTATAGCAAATAATACCCATTTAGTGTGTAGCTATACAACCATATCACACAGCTGGAAGACCCCAGAGTTTCCTCATTAAAAACTGGACTAGCCACATTCAGCTACCAAGACAGTGTTTGGAGTTTTATGCATATATTTTGCCTTTTACAGAATTGTGCTCATGCTCAGTAATTTATATCTGTATCTCCTACTTCTCCACAAAACAAATGATTCTAAAAGCACTCAAATTAAACAGTTGTATTTCCATTACCAAATAAATAAAACATACTGGAACGACTGATGTATCATTCCATGCTTCCCTATCTCTGGAATAATCTTCTGTTACATGTAAAACAGAATATTGCTTTGGATTATTTTAAGGTAAGCCTTGATGATTGGGTGGGTACACATAAATACATCCTGAGTCTGACATGTTTCCCCTCCCGTAGGCAGAATATGCCTTATGGGTAGTAGGAAAGTGATTGTGGTCCTTGGTTTGCACTGGACTTGTGAACATAGGAATTTTGCATTCTTTAGAGTCTCCTTGCTGCTTCATCTGTTTAAAACTTTTATTTAGTGGCTCACTGCTGTTTTTCTGTTGTGATAAACATTTCTGTAATGTTTTCTGCCTAAAATAGTGTAGCTAGTAGCTGTAGCACAGCCCAGTTCAGGTTTGCTCTCTCTCTGTGGCCTGGTTGTTTGTTTGCAGCAGAAGCCTTTGTTCACTTTACTGAGAGTTCTGTTGTTGATTGGCTGCTGGCTGGTAAAGGTTGACTGGACTAGGGCTTGGAGTAAGCACTCATTGGTTCTTTTGATCTTTTTTAAAGTTGTTTCAGGTTGTACCTTCTGGTATTTAAGCCCTAACTTTGAGAGGATTTCTGTCTAGACACACTGAGTTGAGTGGAGGAGGGGCACTGACCACAGCTCTGATCTGTGATATATAACAATAAGTAACCTTTTTTTGCTTATTTGTACTATTTATTACTTATTCTATCCATTTATAGCACAGTTTATTGTCTGCTGCATACTTTTTACTGTATTGTATTGCTATAAATTAATTTGCACAGTTGTACTAAAATTGTCTGCCTTACAGAGCCTGATAAAGAAGGTTTTTACTGTCACACTGTTCGACTGTGTAAAAAGTATTAACTGGAATTTTTCTCCATTTGTTAAGCATCTTTTTGTTTGTTCTGATTTCCTGCCAAGGAGTGTATCAAATAACTGTTTTGTTTGCAGTTAAAAGCATTCTCTAGAGTCTCCTTGCTCATTTATCTGTTTAAAACTTTAATTTAGTGGCTCACTGCTGTTTTTCTGCTGTGATAAACATTTCTGTAGTGTTTTCTGCCTAAAATAGTATAGCTAGTAGGTGTAGCATAGCCCAGTTCAGGTTTGCTGTCCCTGTGGACTGGTTGTTTGTATGTTTGCAGTGTTTGTTTTTTTCCAAGCACATTTTCCAGGCCATCTTGGCTTACCAGAAGCCTTTCTTCACTTTAGTGCGAGTTCTGTTGTTGATTGGCCTCTGGCTGGAAAAGGTTGACTGGTCTAGGGCTTGGAGTAAGCGCGCAATGGTTCTTTTGAGCTTTTTTAAAGTTGTTACTGGTTGTACCTTCTGATACTTAAACCCTAATTTTGAGAGGATTTTTCTGTCTATACACACTGAGTTGAGGATAGGAGTGGCACTAACCTCAACTCTGATCTGTGATATATAGCAATAAGTAATATTGTTTGCTTATCTTAACTAGTTATTACTTATTCTAGCCATTTATAGCACTTTGTATTGTCTGCTGTGTACTTTTTACTGCATTTTATTGTTATAAACTAATCTGCACAGTTGTACTAAAATTGTCTGCCTTACAGGGCCTGATAAATAAGGTTTTTACTGTCACACTGTTTGGAAAGCTTTTTTAGCTAGTTTCACTGTGTGAGAGGTATGGACTGGAATTTTTCTCCATTTGTTAAACATCTGTTTGTTTGTTCTGATTTCCTGCCAAGGAGTATATCATATAACTGATTTTTTTGCAGTGCATTGTCTAGAATCTCCTTGCTCCTTTATCTGTTAAAAACTTTAATTTAGTGGCTCACTGCTATTTTTCTGCAGTGATAAACATTTCTATAGTGTTTTCTGCCTAAAATAGTGTAGCTAGTAGCTGTATCACAGCCCAGTTCAGGTTTTCTGTCTCTGTGGCCTGGTGTATTGTTTGTTTGCAGTGTTTGTTTGTTCTGCACACATGTTCCAGGCAATCTTGGCTTAGCAGAAGCCTTTCTTCACTTTAGTGAGAGTTCTGTTGTTGTTTGGCTGGTGGTTGGTAAAGGTTGGCTGGTCTAGGGCTTGAAGTAGCCACTCATTCTTACTTTTGAGCTTTTTCTAAGTTGTTTCAGTTTTACCTTCTGGTATTTAAGCCCTAACTTTGAGAGGATTTCTGTCTATACACACTGAGCTGAGCTGAGCGGATGAGAGGCACTGACCACAACTCTGATCTGTGATATATAACAGTAAGTAACATTGTTTGCTTATTTTTACTAGTTATTACTTATTCTAGCCATTTATAGCACTTTGTATTGTCTGCTGTGTACTTTTTACTGCATTTTATTGTTATAAACTAATCTGCACAGTTGTACTAAAATTGTCTGCCTTACAGGGCCTGATAAATAAGGTTTTTACTGTCACACTGTTTGGAAAGCTTTTTTATCTAGTTTCACTGTGTGAGAGGTATGGACTGGAATTTTTCTCCATTTGCTAAACATCTGTTTGTTTGTTCTGATTTCCTGCCAAGGAGTATATCATATAACTGATTTTTTTGCAGTGCATTGTCCAGAATCTCCTTGCTCCTTTATCTGTTAAAAAACTTTAATTTAGTGGCTCACTGCTATTTTTCTGCTGTGATAAACATTTCTATAGTGTTTTCTGCCTAACATAGTGTAGCTAGTAGCTGTATCACAGCCCAGTTCAGGTTTTCTGTCTCTGTGGCCTGGTGTATTGCTTGTTTGCAGTGTTTGTTTGTTCTGCACATATGTTCCAGGCAATCTTGCCTTAGCAGAAGCCTTTCTTCACTTTAGTGAGAGTTCTGTTGTTGTTTGGCTGGTGGTTGGTAAAGGTTGGCTGGTCTAGGGCTTGAAGTAGTCACTCATTCTTACTTTTGAGCTTTTTCTAAGTTGTTTCAGGTTTACCTTCTGGTATTTAAGCCCTAACTTTGAGAGGATTTCTGTCTATACACACTGAGCTGAGCTGAGTGGATGAGAGGCACTGACCACAACTCTGATCTGTGATATATAACAATAAGTAATCTGTTGTTTGCTTACTTTTACTAGTTATTACTTATTCTAGCCATTTATAACACTTTTTATTGCCTGCTGCATATTTTTATTGTATTTTATTGCTATAAACTAATCTGCACAATTGTACTGAAACTGTCTGCCTTACAGGGCCTGATAAATAATTTTTTACTGTCACACTGTTTGGAAAACTTTTTTATCTAGTTTCACTGTGTGAAAGGTATTAACTGGATTTTTTTCTCCATTTGTTAAGCACCTGTTTGTTTTTTCTGATTTCCTGCCAAGGAGTGTATCATATAACTGATTTGTTTGCAGTTAAAAGCATTCTCTAAAGTCTCCTTGCTCATTTATCTATTTAAAACTTTAATTTAGTGGCTCACTGCTGTTTTTCTGCTGTGATAAATATTTCTGTAGTGTTTTCTACCTAAAATAGTGCAGCTTGTAGCTGTAGTATAGTTTCCTACCCTCCCCCCCTATTGGTGTCTTGTTCTTATACTTGGTGGCTTTGCAGTTGCCCACCCCACTGTAAATTTGATCTGGGACACTCCTCCCTGTCTAGTGTAATTATCCTATTTTACCTAATACAGAGGGAACATTTGATACGGCCACCCCACTTAGTTTCTTAACCTTGAAATATCTGATGTTCCTCTTCTCTCCCTTTCCACTTTAGTAAAAAAAAGCACTTCGCTAGAATGTACCATTGCTAGAATCTCTTTGCGTTCTGACTGACTATGCTTCTAAAACAGTCTGGAAATATAGAGCTGATAAGCATATTTTTGGTACTTTTTAAATGCTCAGAGTACTTCACTGTATTAATTTTTGCTTGACTTAATTATTTATATATTTGCTGGCATTGTTTTCAGATACTCTAAGTGCCTCCATCTTGATTTTTTCCTAGTTTACTGCTTTCTGCACTTGTTTTTAGTCATTTTTTTAAATATAATTGCATTTATTTAAACTGTATTTGCTTTAATACTGTTACACACTCGTGTGCTAGCTTGCACTGCATTTGAATTGTTTTTACTGCTGTTTTAGCTGCTTTTCAGTAAAAAAAAGTTCTAAGCTTGTTTCCTACTTTACCTGTAACAAGTCTAGCCCAGATACAGATTTGCTGTATCCAGGACTGTTTGTAAGCTTCTGAGCCCCCCCCCAAACCTTTATGTGTTGTAGGGAAGCCTTCTAGCTTATCAGTGGGAGTGGTAAGCACTAGGTAGCCTATCTACCACAAGAGGAGTGGTTTCTGGCCTAGAAATTGTAGTTTATTGGCAGTTTGGGCAGTTTTTCAATCCCTTTCAACTTTCTGGTTTAAAAGCCCACATTTGCACTTATTTCCCACCTTCCCTGTAACTAGTCTAGTCCAGATACAGATTTGCTGTATCCAAGACTGTTTGTAAGCTTTTGAGTCCCCACCAAGACTTTCTGTGTTGGAGGGAAGCCTTCAAGCTTATCAGTGGGAGTGGGAAGCATTAGGTAGCCTATCTACCACAAGAGGAGTGGTTTCTGGCTCAGAAATTGTAGTTTATTGCCCATTTGGGCAATTTTTTCATCCCTTTCAACTTTCTGGTTTAAAAGCCCATATTTGCATGGGTTTGTGCTTATTTAAGCTCCGTGCAGTGGCGCCGAGCTGAGGTAAGCTATTACTAGTGCCAGAAAGTCTGTGCTTCAGTTTTTCCCTTAGATCTTGCTAGTTCTTTCTCTCCAGTACTTCAAATAGCCCAATCACTATGCACTTCAACAGGTTTTTGTAGCAATTATTGTAGCATACCTAAGTGACATCAACACTAGTCGTTCTTCAAGAAAATAGCTCCAGTACTTAGTAGTTATGACCAACCCTCCTGGCATGATTAAAGGGCAGTTCTCTGTGCTTTCTCCTATTAACCTGGTGCACTTGGACATTCTGAGGCAGTGTAGCAACTGCCTCATGTACACAGACAACCCTCTCCTCTTACCTCCCCAACACTCAGACTTGTGAGAGATGCACTTATATCACCAAATTGGAAGCTATGCACTCTCCAGTCAAGATCGGACTGGCTGGTCAAGAGGAGAAGGTCAACACCTCCACCACACTGAGATGCACCTCACTGGACTACATGAAAAGAGACTTTGTGGAGTTCTTGGATTATGTTGTCCAGGCAGGTATGACACTAACCCTGAGCAGTATCCTACCATCACCCAGAATAATACCGCAGTACAAACAAAAAATTATTGACTTCAACAATTGGCTAAGTTTCTGGTGTCATTCTAAGGGGATCCAGCATCTGTCTGCTTGGGATGACGTGACTGACAGACTTTGATGTCTTGCCAGAGATGGCCTATATCTGTCACACCTAGGTTTCCGCGTACTGGCTAAGGCTCTTGCCACCCCTATAGTGCCTTTTTAGGTGGTGTTCCAAAGACCAAATTACCACAGTAACAGATATAAATAAATGCAATCTGAGAGTCATGCTGCTCAATGCCAGAAGTCTAAATCTCAAGAGGCACTCGCTCAAAGCACTCCTATAAATGGAGAACATCAACATTTGTGCTGTAACAGAGACCTGGTTTAAAGTGAAAGAAAGCACCCCTGCACTACCAGGCTATAACTCATTCCACACCTTTTGGCCACAAAACATTGAATGAAGCTCCAAAGGTGGTGGTGTATCCATATTCATAAAGGATATGCACACCTCCAGACTAGTAGCCCAGCATAAAGCATCTGAGATAATTTAGGTACAACTAAAATTGAGTAAGATGATGATCCAGATCATAGCCTGCTATAGGTCCACAACCATGTCTCTAGACTCTCACTGTACGTTCCTAAGCAACCTGGACTCTATCAATGTCCAACCCAACATTCACTTACTGGGAGACTTCAACTACCCCTCCATCAACTGGAAAAACTACTCAAGCACCGATACACTGGCCCAATGCTTCCTGGAATTCATCAGTTCAAATGCCTGGACCAGCTCATTCTGATCCCAACTAGAGGAAGCAAAATCCTTGCCCTCATTATTACTAACATGGGTGAACATTGCTCTGCACCAATAGTCAGTCCCTCCTTGGTCAGAACTGACCATAAACTAATCACCATGGAAATCCACATCTCACCCACACCTCCCTCAAAGGTAACCACCTTGAAAAACTTCTCCAAAGCTGACTTTGGACTCCTAAAAACAGAGGTGGCTAACTTCACGGCACCCATGCCAATGGAAAATAGCTGCATGATTGCTGAATTGTACACCAATGCACTGTACGAACATGTTCATTAATGCATGGAACTAGCCATACCCAACAGAACCAAGATGCTCTCCTCCAAAAAAAAAGAAGCCAATCTGGTTGTCCCCTGCCATTAATAAAGTCTACAACAGAAAGAAGAAACTGTTACAGAAAAAGGTGAAGTCCCAAAACTGGAAAAACTCCCTTATTAACCTCAACAAAAAGTTGAGATCCCTCCTGAAATCCTCTAAAGGCAGCTATGAAGGCAGAATTGTGGCAGTCACTAAAAACAATCACAAAGCCTTCTATAGCTATATCAGGAACCCCCACGCCAATACCCTGATTTGCTCTGAGTTGCTGCACAATGGTACCTCCTATACTGAGCCTTAAGATATTGCCAACATACTGGCTGACAGATTCAGTGCCAACATTACCCCTCCCTCCCAAGGGCCAATCATAATACTGGAAGAATGCCAGGCATCCAGGGTTATTGCAGCACAGGTTAAAGCTGCATGTCCAAGGCCAAGAATACAGCTTCCATGGAACCTGATAATTTTCCTGGCTGTGTTCTACATGAACTACAAAGAGAGTGACCACATCTGTGTGCCCTGTTCAGTCACAGCCTCACCTCAGGCTTTGTCCCTATCGAATGGTGCACTGATACAGTCATCCCTCTCCATAAAGGAGGAGCGACTACAGACCCTGGAAATTATCATCCCATTAGCCTGATGAGTCTGATATGTAAAACTATGGAGCACATCATCATGGACCTGATTTACAAAGATATAGGAAATCTCTAAACTCTAGACCCCATGCAATTTGGCTTTGTGAAAGGGAGATCATGCCTGCTCAACCTGTTTGACTTCTTTGAGTCAGTCACCAGGGCTGTGGATGAAGGTAAGGCAGTGCATACAGCCTACCTTGATTTGGCCAAGGCCTTTGATACCATTCTTCACTCGGGAATTATTGATAAACTCATCAAACTAGGCATCAACCCCTATATTACTAGGTGGGCTGCAAACTGGCTCACACATAGAACACACAGTGTGAATGTAGCAGACTCCAAGTAAGACTGCCGACCAGTCAGGAATGGAGTCCCACAGGGTATCAATCTTGGGTCCTCTCCTGTTTGGCATCTACTTCTCAGAAGTTCAGGCCATCACAAAGGGACTCTGGCTGACCAAGTTCACAGACAACTGCAAGCTGGGAGCCATTATTAACTCCTCAAGTGATGCAAGCATCCTATAGAAAGGCCTCACTGAGACCAATGACTGGTGTCGAAACCATGGCCTTAAGCTTAATGCCAAAAAATGCGTCATCATCCCCTTTGGGAAAAACTCAGTTCACACTAATTACCACATTGATGGGAGCCCACTGAACACTGAAGGCATTATAAGAGATTTGGGGATGCAGGTTGACAGCAACTTCTCCTTAGACCACCACATTGCCACTGTGGTCAGAAAGTCCTTCTACGTGGCACATCTCATTACCATGAGTTTTGCATCCAGGAAGAAAGAGGTAATCAACTCTCTCTATTCTTCCCTCATTAGACCAATCATCGAGTATAATGCCCCATTTGGCATTTACCTCACTAGACATCTACAACAGCTGGAGAGGCCACAGAAGTACCTCATGAAGAGGGTCATAGGCTTTAAATACATGTCCTACATGGACAGACTCAAAAGACTCCAAATCCCTCCACACCACATGCTTTAGAGACCGCAACCTCATTACCATAATCAACAAAGCACGCTGGAATAACAGGTTCCTCACCCAGAGACTGCCCATGCTCTGGAGTAGACTTCCCATACATGTTAAGCAGAGCACCTCACTGTCCATCTTCAAGAGAAATCCTGATGAGTAGATGGGTAGTAGAAATTTCACCCCAGGGGTTACTTCAGTGGCTCTACTTGATAGAGGCACTGGGAACTAACATCAGGCAGCACAATGCCAGGACACTTCTATGGGCTAGGTTTGTAAAGGCTCCAGGTCCATTAGCCTAGTATGCTCCTACAAACCTATAAAAATTTAGAAGATAAATATATTACATAAATACAATAACTCTGCAACAGTGATGTGTTACAACTGAAGAAAAAAGATGTGTTATCATTTAAGTGTGGCAAATGTAAAACAATGATGCATTATATAAATCCAGCAGTTGAGGAACAAGCATGAAAGGGGCAGACAATCAATGTAAAAATGAGGTGCTGGACTTTAACTGCAATTGAGAGGTTGACAGCCCTTCTCCCAGGGTTTAAATTGCTTATACAATGACAGAGGTTTTGGTATAATTCAATGATTTCTACAAGTAGATATATGAAAAGAAAATCCTGGAATGTTTCAGTATTTCATTGTACAATTAAGGTATGTGAGGTGTGCATTTCTTTGAATTAATATAAATTTCTGACAGATCTTCTAGAAACTATATGTACTCTGGAAATTTTTGATGAACTAGGCATTGGCACTGTAATGCTGTAGTTGTTCTGAATATCAGTTTACTATGTGTTTTCAAACTACGACTATAACATATAGTGCAGACTGATGCCAATATGTAAACAAATATTATTAGCTAGTCCAAGATCATGTTACCAATAAAGGTGATGACCTACACTGCTGTCCTCTATGGTGGTTTTAAATTCACAAGCCATATATTTTGCTTAATGAACTATATTCTATATGCCGATGTTATCAACAAGCAGTTAATTTTAGTATGACATTTTATGTGTTCATTGTAATGTTAAATGCCATACCTCCTACACTCTGATGCTTAATATCTATCAGCTGCAAGGATGCTAAGTTATTTTTAAAGGTAGGAGTATACATTTGTATGAAAATGTGATTAATGCCAGTACAAGACTTGCAAGGCCAACATTCAGAAAAGTTAATGTATTTTACACATATACTGTATCATTCATTATGTGTTTATGTATGTACGTATGCTGCAGCTAAAAGATGACTGATAAAAGCAAAGAAATGTCTTTTAAATTTTGCATTTATTATTAAATATTTTCCTTCTTTGGCAATACATGAAAAAAGCAAAGAATTATGAAAATTGACAAATATGAGAAAAGGTTTTTAAACCTGTTTTTATTTTGTGAATATAGCATTCGTGAATCAGCATGGATCATATAATGTGATCAGATTTATGCATGTCTTCTTTTTTACTTAGGTCATGTTTCTCAGCAGCTTTTATTCTGTATTGAACACCTGATTCCATTTCATCCTCTGATCTCTGGCTCCTTCTGTAGTCCTGCAATTTCATTCGGCACATTAGAGTCAAAAACACGTCAAAGTGCCAGCCTGCAGGTAGCTGGAAAATGGACATTGGTGACATGTGCAAAAGCATGATAACATATACAGCACTGTATTTACTCCTTTTTATTTCACTCTTTATATAAACGTAAAACAATGTCCGAATGGTGATAATGGTGGTGGTGTTTCTATTTCACATGATCAGTTTGGTTTCTATCACTTTCTTTTTACTATTGCCATTGTTCAGCCTGGCTACATAATTCACTAGGTTTAACAGCCAAAGAAGTACACTAACCATGTAATTCTCAAGCTTCCTGTGCCTTCTCCTCCTCTTCTCCCCATACCCACAATGACCTGCTTGCTCCATAAGCATGGAGCACAAGGTCCTAATGGAACAACACTGCTGAAGCTTTTCTTGCATTACTAGTAAATTCAGCGATGTAAACTATCACATTATGTGAAAAAATCTTTGTCCTGCTGAGGCAAACCTCTGTCACTTTTACAAGGAAATAGAATTATATTATCATACTATTATGTTATTATATCCCCCCTCTCCCCATGCTTACTTCTCATGATTTACTGCTCATCTATCTTCTAGACCACTACTACTATGAGATTTACTTTCTTCTTCTCTCTATGACTACTTTTACTCTGCAATTCTAGCCACACAATTCATGTACAAGACTCACCATTCTGTAATCACGTGCCCAGAACCCGTGAGTGTAATTGATTTTTCTATATTTGATACTGCCTCCTCTGCAACTATATTCTCTCCTGTATTATATGTATTAAGTTATCAATATGTTCTCATGTATTATTTTGTAATATGTAATATTTCAGTTCTTGTATGTTAACAAATATTGTATGTACTTGCTAATTATGTTCAATATTACAAACCTTACTAGTATGTATCAATTGTAACTTGATTCTGGTGCTTTTCTTCCTGGGTCTCCACTGAAAATGGGCTACGTGCCCAGTTGGACACTACCAGGTAATCAAATGTAATAAATAAAATAAATAAACAAATAAATATGAATTTCAAGGCTGTTTTAGTCTAATGATCAATTCTATCTTGCCACCCCCCTGGTCTACCTCCATTTTCAAGGAAAAGAAGCCAGTTAGTCCCAGGGTAAATGTACGAGTACCCATCCAGTCAGTTATGATATTGCATTGCTTATCCTAGAGAGGAAATTTATTTTTTGGGGGGAGGCACTGGGTGATTAATATATCTCTCAATTGCATTCTATCTGTTGATGAAGGTTCAGTTGTCTGGTTCTAATGACAGCTGAACTTTCTAATGCCATGGTAAAAGAAGCACAGATCATGCCTTGGGAATCTACAAGACACAAAAAAAACAGAGACAAGGCTTCCAGTCTTTCTTCATAATTAAGGTTCTTAAAATCAGAGATCTTTTTTAATCAGGAATCTCTGGCGAGGTTTGTGTTTGTTGGTATGCCAAGTAAGGTACACATCTTAGTGAACAAAGATGTCTACAATGGTTGTGATCAGTTGCAATTATAGAGGAACAGTAACATCTTTGCATCAAGGTTTAATACATTTGTCTATTGACTCAGTTTAAAGAAGTATCCATCTTTGTTCATTATAAAGCAAATCACAAAGTATGGTCTCCAGTTGAATAATTTCATGTGGTGTTATTTGTAAATTTGGAATTCTTAATAATGCCTAAAGCATAAGCAGTTCCACTTTTTGCTTTTGTTAGGTTCTTTCCAGAACATAAACAATGTATCTTCATGAAGCTGCACCTGATTCTGGCATCAGGACAGTTTCTACTACTGTGATTAGTGATACCTTACATTCTTACTAGCAAGTGTTGCAATTTAAAAAAATATCAGAGCTTATGAGTATCAGCTAAAGAGAAGTATTATATTTTGATGATAAAACAATGTTTCTCACAATTTTTAAACTTTTCTGGCACACCATTAAACATGTACTAGTGTTTCATATTTCTAAATGAAATGTTCACATGACAGAAAATATCCAAAGTATACTCACCAAAGTTAGAAATGTCATCATTAGAATGCAATCCAGGATACTTATTTTGCATCAGATGCAGAAAAATAGCATCCAGTATCATTTTTGCGGTGGTGGGACTGAGGTAGGGGCGGTGGTGCTGCGGTAGCATTGTCGCCTCACAGTAAGACGTTGTCCTGTTCAATTCTCAGCTAAAGCATCTTCTGTGTGGAGATATGCGTGAATGGGTGTGCCTTCATTGAAGGTTGAGCATCAGGGCTGGCAACGCGGTATGTAAAAATCTACTGCCAATCATTAGCGGACTGGAGTTCCGCTGTGGCGACCCCTAACCGGGAAAAGCCGAAAAATACTACAACAACAACAACAACATAATTTTTCCTCAGGGTAGCTTTTTGTCTGATTAGTCATATTTAGTTTTATGGTATCCAGATTACCAAAGTGCAGTGTACAGGGATAATTAAAATGGGTGCAGTAGTTATCAAAAAAGGATTTTCAAAAGCAAAATGCAATACTGACAATTGCACACAAAACTAAATTGAATAAATATGCATCACAGAAAATCATTAATTTCACTATCAAAATAGTATGAATGTGAAAAAATATTATACAGGAAAAATAAAAACAATACATAAACTTTATTGGAGTTAAATCTGATGTGGTGGGCATTCATTTTGTCTCAAAAGTGATTAAAGTACAACTGAGTGTGAGAGGAAAGACTAAATATGCATCAGGAAATGCCACCATTTCCAATGGTCTCATGAAAGGATTCCCTCTTTATAAATGGTAACCTGTTATTTAGAATTTCTTTCAAGTATTAAAAATGATGGTGTTAGCATTCATGCATTAGCTTTATTCACTGCTGGCTGCAGTGATGATGTGTCTTCTTAAAGTTTACAAAAGAGAATTTTTTTTTTTGTCCCAAGGCTGTACAAACAAACTTGAGTGTTGTATGGCAAGTGCATATATGTGTAAAAATGCAAAGCCCACACTCTAGGATATCATCTGTACTATACTCTTTGTGTTAACTGCACCCAATAGAATCACAATTGATTGAAATTAACTAGTATAAACCTCATTTCATTGAAAAAGTCATATTGCTGTATCACAATCATTCAAGACTATCATATAGCTGAGTCAAACTTAAAAAAATTTTTATGGATGAAGACTTCCCTATTCCATTTACTTAAAACTATTAACTCCACTGTAGCACATTTGGTGCTTTATTCACAATCCGTAAGGTAAACCTCTTTACATATTTCTCCCTCTTTATTACAGAACTATATAACAATATGTAACTATCCCACATTTCAATAAATGATTTCAAGCCAAATGTGCATTCAACTTAATGACTTTTTTTTTTTACCAATTAGTTGAAATTCCACCAACTGTCCTTCTTCCCACAGTGAGAAAACCATGATGTTTAGTTGTCAAACACTGTAACTGCTAAAATAATGATCCAAAAAATAAAAGCATGAAGTGAAAATTTTCAAGTTTTAGAAGTATGCAACTGGAAATCTGAAAGAATTATGTCAATTTCTTTTGCTATGCAGTCTGGATTTGGGCAATTATTTCATAAAAAAAAAATATTTCTGAATTTGCAAGTATTGCAGTAAGTACAATGCTGCGTGTAGAGAATGCATAATATGAAAGCAACAGCAACAACAAAACCTATGTTACTAAAAAGACAAAATCTTTTCTAAATTTGGTTTGCTATAGTAGACATATTTGTGCAGAAATACATGCTAGTGTTTGGTAAATTAGTCAAAGGATTAAAGGGTTAATAGTTTTAGGGTAGAAGAGTGTAGAAGGAAATTATGTGAAGAGGCTTTGGAAGTTGTTAGTTAATGGGTGGGGAATTACTTAAGGCTGTGTAGGAGGAGGAGCTGGTCTCTTTGGTGTGGGAGGTTGGAACACACATACTTCACATTCTTCATATTGATCACTGCTGCAGTAGCTTTGGCTATATGGGTTATATCCTGTCAAGGATTCAACAGTTAGACAGCTTCCAAAGATTCAGTGCACCTTCCATATGCCCAAACTGTCAAGCAGCTCGAGTTGAGCTGAAGAGAAGGCAAGTTTGGGTGTGAAGCCCTTCAAAGCATTCATGCCACTGAACAGTATGCTTACCCCAGCCGAGGCTTTTGAAGATTGATGGTCGGCTTGTGATTTCCTTTGCTGGGAAGATAAGTTGTCTTTGAGGTAAAAACCTTCCAGTTTCTTATATTTACTGATGTTTTATTACTTCCCTCTTCAGAAAAGTTATTTTAAAACTAGGAGTGTTGGGTTTTAATGGACTGTCTTGAGATTATAACGTACTTTTAAGTGCAGCACTCATTTTTTTCTATCAGTTTAAAATTAGTGTAAAATAACTGATAACATATTTTCTGTGGTGAAATTGTGTTTATTATTCCATTGTGAAACTGCCAAGAGTTCAAAGGTGCTTTTTACTGTTTTTTTTTTTTTTTTTTTTTTTTTGTCAAAAAAGTAACTTTTGGAGACTGGTGGTTTTACCAACATTTGCTGCTTATCTTCCCTGGGAAAGAGTTGTCATTTCTGGCTTGATCATGGAACAGATTGTTAGTCCCATGGTCTGCCCTTCTTCCAGCCACAAAAAAAAAAAAGTTAAGCAAACTGTCATTACCAACACAGATGGCTAGTAATTTGCCTGAGCTGCAGGTGGGTGACTCTGCTGTGGACATTTGTTGTATCTCAGACCACTTATCTTTAACCTCAGATGCCTGTGATGTAGCAGCAAGAGCTACTATGGACCAGAGGTTAACCATGTCCTCTGCAGCTGTCAGAGTCCCGTCAGTGGAGAAGGTAGACCCACTCTTGTTTTTCCAGGGGGAGAGAACAGGTAAGCTTTCCCTGTTGTGTCAAAATGCTTTGCTCTTACCTATAGAAGCAGTAATTGTCATTAGTAACTTGGGTATCTCCATTTTCCTGTCAAAAAGAAACAGAAAAGCAGGCATGTATCAAGTCCTCCTCAAATTATTTGGATAGGAGTTGTTTACTGGGATGACTGGCTTAGGGTTTAATTCAGGCTATTGATCATTCTTGTAGAGTAGTTTCTGGTAAAAGAAAGAGTGAGTACTCTCCCAAAGAGATTCAGCATTTTGAATCTGAGCAGAAAGATACAGGGACAGATTCAAGGTTTTATCCTCAGATTTCTGATTCAGACACTGAGGAAAGCTCATTTTCTGATTCTCCCTGTGAGGGGTTCCCTTTCTCTGAGATTATTACAAGAATGACCCAGTGTTTTCATGGGAGAACACTGATGTTACTCAGTCCCTCAGAAAATACTATGAGTTATTACATGAAGGATTTTCCAGAACCTATACCCATTCATCCTGTCCTATATGCTTTAGTGGGTATGTACATTACTGACTACTGTCTTACTGATAGTCAACCAGCTGCCTCTAAAAAGGCAGATAGGTTATATAAAGTTCCTCATTTTTTTAAATTTGTGTACACTATTCCCAAACATGACCCAGACACTATAGCCTTAGTTGACTCCACTGCCCCTGAGTACTTACTTAATTCCACTCCTACTCCTTCTAATAAGGATGGGGCTAATTACTGATACATATGTGGAAGAAGTGTATACTTCTACAGCTTTGACTTTCAGAATTTTTAATTGTCAAATTCATATGTTAAAATTTGTTCTGACATATTGTGGAAATATGAGGAATGTCTCATCTACAGTGTCTTCTTGTGAAGAAAAATCTGCTTTAAATAACTTAGTTTCTTCAATTGCATAGGTCACTACTCATTGTTCGCAGTGTGTTTCTGACTCTGTTGATATTTCATCTCAGGCTATTGTCACAGGTACTGTTTTAAGGAAGTTTGCTTGGCTGCATCCTCAGTACCTCCCAGATGATAAAAAAATAGATTTTAAATTCTTCCTTGGATAATTGTATAGTGTTTGGCCCCTCAGCTGCAAAGGTGATCAAAAAGTATGATAAAAAGGGCAAGTCAATCCAAGGAATCTCTAATAATTTTTAGTCCTCCTTTTCTAAATTGTCCAAGGAATTTTCTTTCTCCTCATCCAAATTTGACAAAAAACATAATAAACAGCTATAACAGAATTCAGATAAACAGACGTTCAAGAAGAAATGGCAAGGGAGTTCCAAAAGGTAGTCAAAGACCTTTCTAAACCAGGGACAGTCCAGCTAGTCTGAATGACTATTCAAGAGACCTTGTGACTCCCCCTCCCCCTTGATCCCTTTTTTCTTCCAGAAAGCCTAAATTTAATTTTTTCTCTTTGGGAACAAATTGTGTCAGCCAAATGGTTTCTGAAAAATGAAGACCAGTTCTGGGTCTTTCATTCCTAAAGCTGTTTGTGATATTGCCCCATATTCAAAGTTATGTCACTTTACAACCTGTTAACTCTTCTTCCTGTTTCAAGTTTCTGGTAATACTATACTAACTTCACATCCTTATTCATTCAGACTTTGGGCATTTCTTAAGGTTTTGTGTCTGGATCACATTAATAGTTCTCTGCCTTACTCCTTGGACTATCCACTGTACCAAGACCATTCAAAAAGTGTCCAGCACCAGTTATAACTCATTTCAGGCTACAGGGTATCCACATTTTTCCATATCTAGATGATTTACTTATCTTTGCAGAGTTATTTTTAAAATGTTAGGAATATCTCACTTGTGGGAGATATCTCTTGCACAAGGTGGGATTCCAAGAGAACATTCCAATGTCTTCCTCGACTTCCTCACGCAAGACTGTGTTCCTGGGATGTCAACCAGGCTCTTCAGTTCAAAGAGCTTTTCTTCCACATGAAAAAAAATAGATCTATATCTAAATGTATTTCTAGAGTTTTCCACTTAGACTTCAGTACCTGTGAGGGGAATACCTCAGAATTTTGAGTCTCATGGTATATATGATTCTCATGGCACCCCTAATAAAACTCCACATGAAAATGATACACTAGTATCTGAAATTTCCTTGACCCCAGCATTAACATCCTTTATCTTTTCAGATCCCAGTACTGGGTTTGCCACAAAAGACATTTTTTGTTTGGAGGAGACAAGATATATCCTTAAATCCAGGTCTGCCCTTCCCCCTCCCTGCTCAAAACCAGTCAGTCACCACAGACATTTTGGACTTTGTTTGGGGAGCCATGTCAGGAAGGATAACAGTGCAGGGATGTGGAACATCAAGTACAGTTGCAGGCACATGAATATCAAGGAGAATCTTGCCATGATCTAGGCAATCAACTTTTTGAACCATCTTTGGTCCCTTGGAACTCTTCAGTTGGTTACAGACAATACCATAGTCAAGTGGCACATCAACAAGCAAGGGGGAAACAGTTCATTTTTCCTTTGCAGACTAGTTATGTTAACTTGTGATATAGCTTTACAGCACAATCTCACTCTACAGGCATCCTACATTCCATTAGAGAAAAACATTGTGGCAGACAAGCTGAGCAGGACCAGGGCTGACTCTCTCAAATGGAAACTAAACCGGTGTGGGGGGGGGGGGTCTTCCAAGATATGATATGTCTGTGTGGAGTTCCTCATGTAGACCTCTTGCCCTCCTCTCTGAACAATCAATTGGCAAAATTATGTTCCAAGACTCCATGCCAGAAGGCCTGGACAGCAAAGTTTCTGTATGCCTTTCCATTAATATATGGTTTACATTTGAAGATTCAGAAGTAATCGCAAAAGATCACTGTGGTGACTCCTTCCTGGTACAGCTAACCATGGTTCTCCCTTCTTTTGTAAATGGCCAGGGGTGATTGACACAAGCTTCATCACAGAATAGGTCTACTCACACAAGAACATGGATGTCTCATACACCCTTACATCAATCATCTTCAATTTGTTGCTTGGATAACAGGGTCTTAATTCCTTTCAGGCACCTGTTTTCTGAGAACATGCAGCAGATACTAATGGTGGCATCAAAACCTGTTCCTGGAAACTCATATATTAACAAATAGAAATGGTTTTCTAGTTGGTGTTAACAACATAACTAGCACCAGGCTAGCTGCTTTCTGGTTTTATAGTATTTGTGTGAGTTACAATCCTACACCCTTTCTTATTCATCTATCAAGGTTCGTTTATCAGCCACTTTAGCATGTCTGCCCATGGAGCCTTTTCTTTCAAGATAGTCAAAATATTCATGAAATTGGTCTTGCATAAGAGGTCTCCAATTAAAATGGTGGACCTGCCTTGAGGTCTTAGTTTTGTGCTAGAAAAGCTAACACTTACCCCATTTGAACCAGCTAATCTGGCTGATTTGAGGTATTTAACATGGAAAACATTTTATTGATTACTCTGATCTCTGCAAGACGGGTGTCTAAGTTTGAAAAGTCTAATGGTGAGCCAGCCCTAGCTCATTTTCCATATGGACAGGGTTTCTTTGAGAACTAATCCTTCTTTTATGCCAAAAGTGATATCTGAGGTTACTTTAAACCAAACTATCCATCTCCCCATTTTCTTGAACCTAAAAATGAAGGAGAAAAGATATTCCATACCTTGACTCTCCACAGACAACTCGGGTGCCATCTTGACAGAACTAAATCTTTCAGATCATCGGATCAGTTTTTCATATCTTGTGAAGGTAATAAGAAGGGAAAACCTGTGTTAAAACATACCATTTCCAAATAGCTGTCTAAGACTATTACCTTTTGTTATACACACTATGACAAATGTAGTCCTTCAGTAGGTCTATAGCATGTTTTTCTAGGCCCATTCTTTAGGGGGTCCAGGACCCTTCTCCTTCATTCTCCAAAATAGAGTTAGCTATGGTAATCTACCCATATAGCTAATGCTACTGCAGCAGTGATCAATATGAAGAACAAAGTACAGCTGTATAACTTGAACTTATCATAACAGTAGATGTTTAAATGATCACCGCTGCAGTAACTGCTCCATCCCTCCATCTTCCAGGTTAAGGTTGAGGTTCCATGCCAGGGTGTAGACATTTATTTTTTGTTATTTTTAGAATTGCCCTTTCAGGCTTTAGCCTTTCTCTTTCTACTGCCGGGAAAGCTCTAAAGTGCTTCAGACCCAAACTTGTCTTTTAATCAGCTCAGCTCAAGCTGCTTGAGAGTTTGGGCCTATGGAAGGTGTCCTGAAGCTTTAAAAGCTATCTGACTGTTATACCCTTGGCAGGATATAACCCATATAGGTAAGGCTACTGCAGCAGTGATCATTTGCATATCTGCTGTTATGATAAGTTCAACTTACATAACTGTACTTTCATTCTACCTAAGCCCAAGCAACCAGAAATGGTGGTTCAGGTAGCTTTCATTACATCTGTGAGAAAAGCATGGGGTTGGTTTGGGGATCGGGTATGTATTTAATTTTATATCAATATTTAAAAAATTCTGTTTTTGTGTTCATTGATAGTCTAATTAAATCAGTTCAGGTGTTGTATATGCTAGGTTTCCATATGTTCTTTGTGCCCGGTGCTGCATTTTGCTGATGTACATGGTTGTGTGTGTTTATTATGTTACTTAGAAGTGCAATTGTAGGTGGTCCATTTGTATGCCTCATTATGGTGGAGTTTGATTTATGCAGAAAGGGCATGTGTAACTGTTCCTTGTCCTGGAGGGCTTTTGAGTTCTTGGTTTATTTGTTAAGCTGTGTTTGTGATGTAGCAAAAATTTTAGTGAGTGAGAATAAAGTAGGCCTACAGCGGCAGGACAGACTGTTGCAGCTGCATAGCAGGGTTTGCCTAGTCAGTTACGTGATGCGGTCGGTCATCCTGTTAGTTATTGACATGCATGATTTTAATTCACCCAAGATGTGCATTAGGTAGGTATGGCTTTGTTTGGCATTTTTCAAAGGATAATGAGTTGGTGGCTGTCTGTAGTATGTGATGTGGGTCAAGCATGATGTGGTCATATTAGGTCCAAGTAGGTTAACAGGTATTTTTGCAGCAGGGTTAATTTGTGCTGCTGTTGTATATGGGATGGTTATGTCTTGTACATGTGCTATCGAGGAAAGCTTTTATCCATGCTGTTTTGTCCAAATATTTGTATATAGGGATACTGAGCTGACATGCTAATGCTGTAATGGGAACCTCTTGTATTTGTTTGGGAGGGTGTCATTTGTGTTGCAATGTCAATGAAGGTGCAAGTGCAGACTTTTTTCATCAGTCAGAATATCTGTGTCTTAATGCAGGTCTCTGGTGTATATGCAGCATGTTGTAATTTGGCAAGCTTGTCACCAGAAGTATGGTTACACTGCTAGCAAGTTAGAGTTAAGTTACTTGTAGTGAAATTATTCCATGAGCTTCCTAGAACAAGTTGATTAATTGTTCCTAATAGTTATATCATGCTGGATGGGTGATCAATAGGCTATGCTCCGATAGTTTAGCATTCAAGTATTATGCTTAGTTTGGCACAGTTAACAAAGTGGTTTTACAGTTTAATTGGTATATATTTAAAAAAAGAAAAAAGAGACAAAAGTTTGAGATTGTGTAATTTTGCTGCAGGTTGGCATAATGGCTAAAGTAGCAATTTCACAGGTACAAGGTTTTGGCACTGACACAGGGTCTGGTCTATCCACATGGCTATAAATGTCTGCTTGCTGCTGTATTTGCAGGCAGCTGTAAGCAGACTATAGAGTTTGTCTTGATGTTTGATTACTGTCACCATGACAGACTGTATTTGGGGGGAGTATGGCTGGGATTTAAGTTGGATTAGGTGTTGGGTGAGTCATATATATAGTACACTACATATAAAAAAAATAAAAAATAAAGAAGTGGGGCTTTTGTGTTAATGTTACCATTTTTGAGATTGTGGTGTGCATGTGTTAATGTTACTGCACTAAAGGGTCATTGGGTCAACATAGTCACCCAAGCCAAGGCATTATTTCAGGAGGTGGAAACCAGTGGGAAGATGGAGTCAAATCAGAAAGAGGGCCATCCCAAGGTGGATTACTTTGCAAAACTCAATGAAGAGGAAGGCAGAAGATCTTTCAGGAGAACAACGGCCATCCTGGAGATATCAGGAAGCTGACTGTATGTGGTTAGTTATTATGTGCTTAAAGGAGCAGTTTTACTCTAATTTGACAATGATTATGGGATGTACAATAGCTTGTGTTACTTCTGAAAAATTTAGTGTAGATTTGTAGTTGATATGACAACAGTGGTCCCATAAGCAACTGACAGTTCATTATTTAGATGACCTTTTGATTGAGGAAGGCAAGCAGGATGGGTGTGAAGCCAGATATTTCTTGACTTATGTAAGGTTTTAGGGGTGTCACTAGTTGAGAACAAGGTTGAAGATCTGTGTAAAAGATTGAAATTTTTGGGTTTCAGGATTGATGCAAAGAAAGATTTATTTTGTTTCCCTATGGATAAGGTTAGTGAGCTGAAGAAAAGATTAGTTATTTTGCCAGGAATGGTAAAGTGAGGAGAAAAGTGGTCATGTAATTTTTGGCTTGTTAAATTTTGCATGTAGGGTGTTTGGACTGGTAGGAAATTCAACAGATCAGTGGATAATCTGTTGAGAGAGGGCCATCACAAGTGCCACTGGGTGTGGGTTACACGAACTGTTAAATGGATGTTGACATTTAGTTAAGACTTCTTGAGGATTTTAATGGTGTATTGTTTAGGTAGGAGGTTTGGATTTTGGCAGAGGAGTTGCAGTTGCATGCAGATGCAGCTGGTAGTGTAGGCCTGGCAGCTGCTTTTAAAGATCAATGTTTTGCTGTTTAATGCTTAGGTAGCTAGCTTGGGCAGTAGAAGACGGATATGGCTTTTTTAGAACTGATGCTGATTTAGTCTGCAGTGGAAGTGTGGTAAGAAGACCTGAGGAATAAGAAAGCAGAGTTTCATTCTGATAATCATGCAGTGCTACAGGTGGGTTTAAAGAAGATAGCTATGTTGGTTTTGGTTCCGTTGTTGCAATAGAAGTTAGTTTTGCTTAGTTTGAGGATTAATAGCTCATTTTCAGCCAAGCATATGCCATGTAAATTAAGTGTGCTAGTTGATAGTCTGTCTCATTTTCAGTTCAATAGGTTTCACTGGATGACTCCAAATACAGCTTTACCTTCAGTGACAGTGTCAGAGGAAGAGTGGAGGATTGGCAGGACATAGCAGCTGTGATGATCCCTCTTTAACCCAGGGCAGTAACTAAGGAGTTTCAATCCTCCCCACTGTTTCTGGTAATGGAGTGTCACAAAAAGCAGGGATAGAAATACACGATTTCCCCTAACAGCACACCAGGAACAGGTTCCAAACCTGGGACTGGACTATATGCCTCACTCCAGGTCCCTAAACGAGTCTCCACACTAACCAATGCAGAGCACTGTGTCCCAGTTCTAGTTATCTGACACGCTCACTCTTAAATGTATGATATTCACACACACACACACACACACACACACACACACACACACACACACACACACACACACACACACACTTGGAAAAGACTAACACAGATTTACTTGCTGTATTTCGTTGCCCAAATTACACGGTAATGGCTGCCACCAGTCAAATACCACAATACCCTTCAAAAGGGGTGTTTAATTATATTGGGAAGAATAGTCATTGAAACAAATGGTAGCATGTATCACAAGCCGTAAGGCTTTTCGGCGTGGCCCTGGTGTTAAAATAAGCATAAACACTCTCAAGTTTTCAATAATATTAACTAAAATAACCTACCACAATGAGAGGTAGTACACCATTTAATAATATTTAAAATGATGTAAAACATGTAAGTGCTGAATAACTGATTCCATTAAACATCAGAGCTTCACACACATGAAATATGAAAATAATACTGTAAGCTAGATCTCTCATTGATTTTAGAAAACCACTAACTATCTAGCTGTAGTTACTTGACTATCTGAAGATTAACTGTCCCTATCTGATCTAAATAACTCAGCAAGGCAAGAATATACTTAGTGACTGGAATAACTACTCTCCTGGAAACAACTGAAATACTACTGTTGCTGAACAGCTCTGGAAAACAACTGAATGATAAATGAACAATTGACTCAGAACCTGCATTTTATAGCAGATCTTTTTCAAAAGCAACAAGAAGCTGCCATGAGAATTCTACTCTCATATCAGACTTTGAAAAGTAAACCTCTGCAGTGAAAATTCTATTCCCCAGCCCTGGCACACAATGACATCACATCTAGGTCAACTGACTCTTGCATAACATGCATTCAGAATTCTCTTTGCAATGAACATGCACTTTTGATGAGATAGAAGAACACTGTTTGATACTCAAACATCTTGCATAAATCAGAGTGATAATCATAACACATAAGCCTATTTACTTGACTGGGTACTCATAAACAGTCACCCCCAACTGTACACCTCTGGTACCCTCCTTAATGGCCTAAGCAATCACCTTCTCACATATGTAATTAAGCACAAAACCATTAATTCCCAACAACCCTTACTCAGAAAGGTTAGAAACAATAAAAACTTTGACCCTGCCAAATTCCAACAAGAACTAAACTCATGTAATTGGTCTATTCTAAAACACCTCCCCTTAGAGGAAGCAGTAGCATTCTTTAACAACAAATTCCTTGAGATCCTTGATTTGCATGCACCTGTTCGTTCAAAGAGAACCAAGGCAAAAACTGCACCATGGCTTTCTATAGAGTCTAAACTCAAAATTACCCTTAGAAACAAAGCATGGGCTTTCTTCTAAAGACCCTCAAGATCACATTAAATACAGGCAATCCAGGAACGAAACCAAAAAATCAATTTTACAAGACAAAAAACAATACTACTGTAATTTACAGACAGTAAATCAAAATAACCCTCTCAAGTTTTGGGCAGGTTTAAATAATCTACTACATCCTGGACAAACTTCAACCCCAATCCCTGCTGATACTATTAATAAAACCCCTGAAGATGTTTCTGATAGTTTTAACCAATTCTTTACTGAGACAATTCAAGCCCTAGCTAGCCAACTACCTCCTAGCTCCCCTGGTCCTGAAAGTAGCACCCCTAGAAACCAACTTGCGTTCAGCTTCCAACCAGTCGCCACTTCACTTATCCGTACCTTGATCATAAAATTAAAACCCACTACACTTTCTGCTGATCAACTCCCTGCCAAATACCTACAAAAATCAGCTGATGCTATTGCTCTCAATACTAATCAATCGAACCTTAGTAGAAGCTAAAATTCCCACCATCTGGAAAATATCCTATGTAATCCCACTTCACAAAGGAGGCAGCTCTACTGAATTCTCCAATTATAGGCCAATAGCTATACTCTCTCCACTTGCAAAGATTATGAAAAAATGTATTCATAGACAACTCATGCACCACCTAATCCAAAATCGCCTTATGCAGACACTCAGCATGGCTTCCGTCCTCATCACAGCACTACTTCAGCCCTCCTAGCCTTTACTAACACCATAAACCATAATCGCAACAATAATTATATATCCTCAGCCCTCTTTTTGGATCTTTCCAAGGAATTCGATATGGTTGATCACCAACTTTTAATTCACACCCTGCAAACATTCTGTCTAGATACTGGAGCCCTCCAATGGTTTCAATCCTACCTGAATGGTCGACACCAGGCTGTCCTCTGGCAGAACAAACTCTCTAACCTTCTACCTAACACCCTACCACAAGGCTCTATACTAGGGCCCTTGCTGTTCTCCATCTTCATTAACGACCTTTATACTGTCATCCCAGAAGTCAGCTGTATCCAATATGCTGATGACTCTACTCTGATTTGCTCAGCCACATCTTCAGTAGAGTTATGTTCAGCTACCCAGACCACCTTTAATACAATAGAAAACTGGCTTTCTGAACATCGTCTGATCCTAAATCCCAAAAAAACTAAAATGCTGTTATTTTCACCAACACGTAGGTCTACCGCTTTCACCTTTACCATAAAATCAAATGATGGCACAATAATCTCCCTGACCCATCTACAAAACTATTAGGTGTCATCATAGACAATAATCTCAAATTTGACCTACATGTTAACCAAACTATCAAAACCATCAATAAAAACTAGGGTCACTTTACAGAATAAAAGCCTTCCTAACCCTCCAGCTAAAATTGCCATAGCTCACTCTCACCTTCTTTCAACCCTTCTGTATGCATCAATTTGAACAAGACTGTCCTTAACAAACCCTCAATTTGTTACAACCACCTTGCCAGGTTTGCCACTGGGCTGCCTTTTAGGATACATCATTGCATCAATCTAAATCAGCTTGGTTGGCTTGAACTACCTAGCCTAATCCAGTATAACCAACTGATTATGGCCTATAAAATCCTTTATAATCCATACAATACTCCTGCACTTAAAAATATTATCACCCCTATAACAATCCTAGACTCCTCTAACAAACTACTAACTCAGACTAGCAAAATTAATAACACAGCCGGTGATTCTCTCTTTGCAAACTCTGTAAGTAGATCCTGGAACTCTCTTCCAGCTGATATTACCTTACTTTCCACCTTAGGTCAATTTAAAACTAGACTCAAACAACATTTGTCACTTAACTGGCTATGTCAATGTATCAAGCATGGCTAACTCGAATGTGTAAAAATCTGTTAACCAGTTTACTGTGTAATTTAATTTAATCCTGACTTGTGCTCAGGACTAACTGTAACCTGTGGAACTTGTTTAACTTGCTTACTTATGTAATCTCTGTAAATAGTCTGTTTGTAATATGTAATGCTGGTATTATGTAATGCTGTATCTCCTCCATTGAAAATGGACATGCATCCAGTCGAACTATCCCGGTCAACAAATGTAAAATAAATAAAATAAATAAATAAATAGCTAGTCATGCTGGCAAATGTAACACAGGGTAATTTACAATTATTTACACAACTTCAGCCATTCATGCTGGCACAAATAACAATATCTAATATCCTCAAGTTTCCCCCTCGCGTTGAAGACTGAAGCTAGATTTTCAAGTGACCCTGGCAAATCGTCATTTGAGAAAAAAGGGGCTGCCTGAAAATATATGACCATATACCCTGCTCGAGACTCCATCTTCACTGCCATTACTGAAATCTTGACTGGGTAATACAGAGGGTTCTCACAAAGCTTCTTTAAGCTTTAGGAATGCCTGCTCACAAACTGGGTCCCACACTACCTTATCAGGCTTACTTTCCTTGTTAGATCAGTAAGGGGTGCAGCTGTTGTACAATAGTTGGGAACAAATTTTCTATAGTAATCTGCTGTCCCTAGGAATGCACTCACCTGCTTTTTGGTAATAGGGACAGGCCACGCCTGAATAACCTCCACTTTAGCAGGTTCTGGCCTAATTTTACCAATCCCTACTCTATGTTCAAGGTAGGAGACCTCTGCCATACCCATCAGACACTTTCTAGGCTTAATGGTCAGCCTTGCCCTTTTAAATCTACCTAAGACCACCCTGACATGTTGAAGGTGCTCTTGTTAGGAATGACTGTAAATGACAATATCATCCAAATAAGCAAGAGCAATGTCTCTTGTTCCTGCTAAGATATTTTATTTATTTATTTATTTATTTAACATTTGTTTATTAGGAAAGTCCAACTTGGAACGAGCCAATTTTCAGCGGTGGCCTGGTGAGAAATGCTCCAGACACATGTCTTTTTAAGGTGGGAGGAAACCAGAGCTCCCAGAGAAAACCCACACAAACACAGGGAGGACATGCAGATGCCACATAGAAGGCACTCTAGCTGAGAATTGAACTGGGAACCTCTTGCTGTGAGGTGACAATGCTAACCATTGTGCCATCCAATATGATCCACTAACCTCCAGGAGGTTGCTGGGGCATTCTTCATCCCAAAGGGGCAGCCTTGTAAACTCATATAACCAAAAGGTGTTACAAAAGCTGACCTGTCTCTAGCAATGGGAGTTAAGGGCACCTGTGGGTATCCCTTGCTCAGATCAATAGTAGTCAGATACTTAGCCCCACCCATTTGTTCTAAAACTTCATCTGTTCTAGGCATGGGGTATGCATCTGATTCTGTGTAGCTGTTTAACTTTCTGTAGTCTATGCAGATTCTTACACTACTATCTTTCTTCGGTACCAATACTACTGGGGAAGCCCAAGGACTACTGGAATCCTAGATTACCCCCAACTCTGACATCTTCTTTATCTCCTCTTTCAGAGTCTGTTTGACTTGCTCTCAGGGGTCCACTCTGTATACAGTAACCCTTTCTTATCCACAAACAAAATGTCATGGGCTATGGCTAGATGTGCCAGACCATAGGGTCTGGGCTCTACCAACTGCCGTATTACCTCACATTCTAGCCTACCCTCAGGGGTCCGCTATCTGTACAGTAACCATTTTAATCTGCAAACTAAATGTCATGGGCTATGGCTAGGGGTGCCAGACAGTAGGCTCTGGGGTCTATCAACTGCCTTATTACCTCATTCTCTAGCCCTCCCTCAGGGGTCCACTCTCTATACAGTAACTCTTTGTTCCAGTGTACAGACTGCCCTTTTCCTTGAGCATCAAGTGTCTCCATAACTACTTTTCTCAATCCTCATAAAGTAGGATCCAAAAGCTGAGCCTGTCTCAACTCTGTCTTTGTAACCTATCCCAGCTGCCCTTCCACAGGAAGCCTAGTACCTTCTGACAGTGGTGCCTCACTGTCAGCCTGGGTATTACCACTCTCCTCTGTATTTTCAGTCACCATATCCATGGGAACACCAGTGCCTACCACCTTCAGGATCATTGCTATAAAGTAGCTCCCTGCCTGAAGTAACAACATCACCATCCTGAACGTCAGGCACAGGATCTTTTTGGGTCTCCCCCAGGCTACCAGACCTACATGCCAGTCCAAGCTTGACTGTGTGTAACTGCATGCACACAAGGTACTACATGACTAAAAATATTCCCTATTAAGACATCTGCAGGGATATCCTCAAACACGCCTACCTGCTTGTTCCCTTTCCACCCTCCAATTTAAGAGGAACCCTGTCCAAAGGTAATTGTAATGGGGTACCACCCAAAGCTCTGACTGATGTGGACTTCCCAAGCAAGTATTGCTCCTCCTTAACTACTGCAGTCTTCACAATGGTTATATCAGAAGCTGTGTCTCTCTTAGCAGTGGCCTGTCTTCCATCCAGTAAGACAGGATACAGATTTTGGTGATAGTTTGTCACCTCTCTTGTGTCCAGACAACTTACCACTGGCATTCTGTCATTCCCACTGGCTGACTCCCTCACCATTTGTTTCTCCCCTTTTTTTCAATGAACATTTGTGTGCTACATGACCCCTCTGATTACATTTGAAACATCTAATCCCTGATCCTGACCATGTGCTTGAACTAGGGGCTTCCCCTGTTACTGGTGGACTCTGTTGGAGTGGTTTAGGCTGCTCCCTCATGGGTTCCTTTATGTCCATGTGCTGTACTGGGTATCCCTCTCTTATGCAGTTGTTCCCTGCTTGCCAAGTAGAGATCCTCATTTCTCCCCAACTCATTTGTAGAGTTATACTCTCGACCTGCCAACGCTATCCTCATGTCCTCAGGCAAAGTGCTGAGAGCTTGTTCCCTCACCAAAAGGTCTGTCAGTCTTTCAAAAGTGGTGACCTGACACCCGCTCAACCACCTGTGAAAGTAAGTACTTAAATAAGAAATGTAATCACATACACTTTCATCTCCCTTGCATCTATGTTCATAATACTTTTTTCTATAAATTTCAGGGGTTTATTTAAAACAATCAGGTAAACATTGTTTTACACTATTGTAACTCAGTCAATATCAGGTAGTTTAGCAATTGCATTAACAGCTTTACCATGGAGAAAGGGGGTCAGGAAACAAAATGAAGTTCCTCTCTGTATTGAGGGAAAAAGTTTACTGACCTTTATGGCTTCTGGGGTTCAGTCATTCCTTTCCCCATTACCTCCATGACCATGATGAAGGGTTACAAGCTCCTTTTCATGCTGTGTTTGCTTCTCATTTTCTTCCATCTCCAAACATTGCAGTCTGTCCTTGTTCTCCCAAATATTTAGCTTCCAGTTGCAGTCTCTCTTCAGTTTACAAACACTGCAGTTCATACTGATGTCCTTTCTCTCTTTCTTCAGCCTCTAGTTCAAGACGTTCTAACTCTAGATGGATTTTTAAGTCCTCTGAGGAAAAGTTGTACTGTCTTGTTTCAGAAGGCTGCATATCCTCAATTCCAAACTGGATACCCTCTGAGCTGCTGGCCTGCTCTACAGCTGTGACTAAGGATGAGATCATTGCTTCCTTAGTCAGGTCGGCATGCAGCAATCCTTTGGCTTCACACACTTTGGTCAACTTTCTTTGTCAGCTTGCTATAGTCTTCTGCTGACATCTTTGCCTGCTGCCCCTGACTAAACTGACTAAAAAATGAATAAAACTGTTGTGACAATGAAACTCTGTATGTTTATCTTGTGGCAGTCGAGGGTGCACACCTTGGTGACAACTACCCACAGGCTACTAAAGCTCAATTAAAATCCCACACCATGGATGTTTTTATACCTACTAGTATAACCGTTTGGGGAGTTGTATTTTTTATGCATCGTTTAAAATGTCTTAAGTTTTTGAGAAAATCTTGATTTCTGGCTGTGTGATGCAATTAATCTTTATTATAAAAGGAAAAGTAAGTGTTTTTTTTCTGTTTGTTCACGCTGAGGAAGGATGCATGTCTGAATGCTTTGTGTTTTATTAAAGATGTTTGGTTGTATTGAAGCTGTTATCAAGTGTTTCCTTACATTGGTATTTTTTTGTGTTTGATATTGGTGTGACAGTGAAGGTTTACCATTGTGCTGGTCCCTGCTTTGCTGTAAATTCATAATTATACAATTAACTGGTAATTATGTGGGTGTAGTGCCAAAAGCAAAGTTATTGGTTATGATAGTAAGATATTTGGTAGTGTTGAAACAAAGGTTTCTTAAGATTTTGTTTGCTTGTTCTGCGATGATCCCTCGGTAAATTTGGAGGCAGACAGTCTTTTAAGTGTGTCAGACTAGCCCATCAAGTTGTTAATCATATGGTTTCACAAGTAACATTTCCTTTGGATATTTAGGCCTTGCGTTATTAGTAGTTGGAAGACATGGGAGATTTATGCTTTTGATCTGATGAGGTACATTTGTGTGATGTTGGTATTGATTTGTTCAATGTAAATATTTCGATTTTGGTGAAAAAGATGTAAGGATTTAGAGGTGTAGTTTACCTAGAAATAAAGGAGGAACAGCTTGGGGGCAGCAGACACATGGGGAGTTAGAGAGTTCATGGTGTGAGATCCTAAGTCTTTTTTTGGTGATAGAGTCTAATGATAATATGTGGAGTGGGCAGTGGCATGCCACTCAAAGGGATCAGCACAGTGGGCAGTTGATGTAACATTGCTGTTTTAATTAGTGGAGAATGTTTCATACTGCCACAGTAGTACAATGTATATGTAAACAGCAACAAAACAAACCAAAACTGGAAAAGTTGAATCAGCACGACACAGAAACAGCAACCAGGATCCAAAACAGGTTTATTGTCTTCAAACTCTAGCCGCCACTGTAAGCCTTCAAGGAGTAAAGTTTCAATAACATAACACAGTTTATATAATCACACCAATCAATCAATAAAACTATTATACAATTAAATAATAAAATTACTCAATTAAATCACATTTCTCCAACAACATTCTGTGTTTAAGCCTCTAGGTAATAAAGTGCCAAACTTTAAAATAAAAACAGTTTCATACTTTAAAAGTAATTTTGCCACAACTGCAACATCAGACTTTAACTTTGCTATCTGTTGTAAAATAGTTGCTTTTAAAGTGTCAGTGCTACCATTATGAAATTCATAAAAGTGTTGAGCCAAAGGGCTCTCCATTTTTTTATTTTTTATATCCCTAAGATGTTCTAACAGCCTGACTTTAAACATTCTTTTAGTTTGCCCTATATAGAACTTATGACATCCACATGTGATTGCATAAACCACCTATTAGTTCTACAAGTGTATGAACCACTTGAATAAAATGGTATATTATTGATATGAGAAAAAGTTCTATATACAAATGGGCAAGCCTGACATTTCCTACATGGGAATGTACCTATACTAGATGGTTGTAGTGGTATTTTGTTCCCTGGATTAAAAAATTTTGTTCGTACCACCATATCCTTAATACTCTTACCTCTTTTATAGGAAAAATTTTTTTCATTTTAAATTCCTTAATTCATCATAATTCTCTAAAAACTCCCAAAAATGTAATATCTTATGTTTTATCATATCACTACATACATTGTATGTAGAGACTACAAATAAATTATTATCCACCTGATTTTCTCTATTTATTGTATAACTAGTAATAATCTTTTTCTTATTGTACCTATCATATCTCATATTTATGATTTTTTCTATATCAGCATCCACTAATTTACTATCGTAGTTTCTATTCAAAACATCCTTTTAGTTGTTTGAATTTCCTTATAAAACACTTCATCATTACAACATAACCTAGAAATTCTTAAAAATTCACCATATGGCAATGCTCTAATAATATGTGCAGGATGACAGCTAGTTGCTTGTAAAAATCATGTGGGTCCCCAAATTTCCTATATAAACTTGTAATTATAGGCAAACCAACAATACCTTGTAAATTAATATCTAGAAAGTTAACTGACTGCCCATATTGTAACCCATCAAAATTAATTTTAAATCTATTAATTTGGATTTCTTGTACAAAATTCTGTATGTCATCATATCCACCCTCACACAAAAATATCAAATCATCTATGTATCTATAATACAATTTCACATGTTTCTTTACAAAATCATTCTTATAGATACATTCATTCTCTACCAAACCCATAAATATATTCGCATACATTGGGGCAAACGGTGCACCCATTGCTGTTCCTTGTTTCTGATGGAAGATTAAATTATCAAAATAAAAATAATTATTTTCTAAGCAAAATTGTACAAGATCTAATATATAATGTGTGTGGGGTGAGTCTCCCATGCTGTTAAACACAGCTTCTAAACCAAATTTATGTTGATGTTCGTATAAAGACTCTTCACGTCTAAAGTAATCCAAAACATGTTCTTATTCCAAATAACTGATTTAATTTTTTCCAAAAAATCAAAAGAATCTTTGATATAGGAGGGAAGACAGGCAGCTTCTTTCAATAATACTTTATGTAACACAACACCTAAATTATGTAAAAAGTACTTCCTAGCAGACACAATAGGTCTACCTGGTGGTTTATTCATATTCTTGTGTAGTTTGGGGAGACAGTAAAAATAAGCACAACTAGTATCACTTAGGCAAAGTTTCTTCTTTACATCATTCTCAGACCAGAAACCCAACCGTAAACCTTTTTGAATTAGATTCTCATATTTAATTTTTGCCTGTTCAATACTGTCCTGGTGAGCTTTACAATACACTGTTTCATCTCCTAATAAATCCCAGCACATTTCCAAATATTGTGTATAATGCATAATCACAATCTTATTGCCTTTGTCCGAAGGCTTTATGACCAATTCTGTTTGTTTAAAAAAATTTCTCAATTCTTGCCATTCTATCTTGGACAAGTTATATGTGACTAAATTCCTATCAAAATGTTTTAATTCAAACTCTAATTCAAAATCTAGCATTGCATGTAATTTTTTAATGCCATCATTGCAACATGGAGGCATAAACGTACTTTCAGTTTTAATGCCTGAGGTGTCTATATACCTATGTTCAAAAAATTCACTGTCACAAGAAATAAAAGATTCTTCTGTCTCTGAGTCACTCTGTTCTAACACATTTCCATTGAAATTACTATCCATAACAAAGTTTTTAGATGTTAAAACATTGAAATAATACCATAAGTGTAGTTTCCTAATGAAACTATATAATTCTATTTTACATTCATATATTTTAGGAAGTACTGTAGGTACAAATTTCAATCCGTAGTTTAAAACAGAAAGAAAGTGTTCAGAAATATGACAGCCTGATAAATTAATCACATTTTTAGTAAGTAGTTAGAAATTAGTACCATCTTGTTCTTTTATAGTCTCTCCACGGTCTTTGTGGACCATTCCTATAATGCTCCTGCTCGCCAAAACCTCTTTTCCGTTGTTGACCAAAGTTTCATTCAAACTGTTCGGGAAAAAATGGCGATTAGCTGGAGAAGGTAATTCGATACTCACCGCCTCTCTTGCGTGCATGAAATTGTCCATGTTCTGATTGGGTGTCATCACGCTCGAAGTACTGTCACGTCTCTGACCATTCTCAATGGGTTGATTCGTTGTCTGAGCCGATGTACGAGACTGCTGATTGGCTCGAAATAGGTACACATTGCCCTTTTCAAAATCTCTTAAGTCTCTCTGAATTTTGTACATTTTCTGATCAATAATTTTCTTTTCCAACCCATTGACTTTTTCTTGAATGTCTCTAAGACAGGAATCAAGTCTGTTCCTGTCTAGTACAGTGACTAAACTATTACATACTACATTAATGTCTTTCTTCAGGTTCACCAACTTAATATTATCTCGTTCTATTTGAATTTTGATCCATTCTCTAGAGCATTGATGGGCTGCACATTCCCATCTCGTCTGAAAAGATTTATCCAGCTGACATGTTGAATCAAAAGGCTCTGAAGGGAATTTAAGTGCCCTGAGCCCTCTCGGTATAATGTCTAGTTCGAGATATCTGGATAAACTGTTAATATTATAGTATGTAGCTGTTTCTTTACTCATTAAATTAGTCAGTTTAGAGATGGTAGATTTAACTTCAATAGGAACATCCATGGAACGCTTACCAATGTTCGCAAAAGGGTTGTTAGAGTTGCTTCTTGTTTCAGCGAGGAAGCTCCCATGCTGGAATATCCCCAGTATTCTCAGTACCTGTTGTTCTCTCTACCCGGTCATAATTCCGGTCTGGATTAGTATTGAAGAACCCATCTAGTGTTCGCTGGGAACCACCTCCATTGTCTTCTCTAAAAATTCTTGGTACATTTATGGCTGGATCACTGGCCATGGATAGTAAACAGCAACAAAACAAACCAAAACTGGAAAAGTTGAATCAGCACGACACAGAAACAGCAACCAGGATCCAAAACAGGTTTATTGTCTTCAAACTCTAGCTACCGCCACTGTAAGCCTTCAAGGAGTAAAGTTTCAATAACATAACACAGTTTATATAATCACACCAATCAATCAATAAAACTATTATACAATTAAATAATAAAATTACTCAATTAAATCACATTTCTCCAACAACATTCTGTGTTTAAGCCTCTAGGTAATAAAGTGCCAAACTTTAAAATAAAAACAGTTTCATACTTTAAAAGTAATTTTGCCACAATTGCAACATCAGACTCTAACTTTGCTATCTGTTGTAAAATAGTTGCTTTTAAAGTGTCAGTGCTACCATTATGAAATTCATAAAAGTGTTGAGCCAAAGGGCTCTCCATTTTTTTATTTTTATATCCCTAAGATGTTCTAACAGCCTGACTTTAAACATTCTTTTAGTTTGCCCTATATAGAACTTATGACATCCACATGTGATTGCATAAACCACCCTATTAGTTCTACAAGTGTATGAACCACTTGAATAAAATGGTATATTATTGATATGAGAAAAAGTTCTATATACAAATGGGCAAGCCTGACATTTCCTACATGGGAATGTACCTATACTAGATGGTTGTAGTGGTATTTTGTTCCCTGGATTAAAACACCATATCCTTAATACTCTTACCTCTTTTATAGGAAAAAAATAATTTTTTCATTTTTAAATTCCTTAATTCATCATAATTCTCTAAAAACTCCCAAAAATGTAATATCTTATGTTTTATCATATCACTACATACATTGTATGTAGAGACTACAAATAAATTATTATCCACCTGATTTTCTCTATTTATTGTATAACTATTAATAATCTTTTTCTTATTGTACCTATCATATCTCATATTTATGATTTTTTCTATATCAGCATCCACTAATTTACTATCGTAGTTTCTATTCAAAAACATCCTTTTAGTTGTTTGAATTTCCTTATAAAACACTTCATCATTACAACATAACCTAGAAATTCTTAAAAATTCACCATATGGCAATGCTCTAATAATATGTGCAGGATGACAGCTAGTTGCTTGTAAAAAATCATGTGGGTCCCCAAATTTCCTATATAAACTTGTAATTATAGGCAAACCAACAATACCTTGTAAATTAATATCTAGAAAGTTAACTGACTGCCCATATTGTAACCCATCAAAATTAATTTTAAATCTATTAATTTGGATTTCTTGTACAAAATTCTGTATGTCATCATATCCACCCTCACACAAAAATATCAAATCATCTATGTATCTATAATACAATTTCACATGTTTCTTTACAAAATCATTCTTATAGATATATCTTATATATCTATAAGAATATATATATATCTTATAGGTACAATAAGAAAAAGTTTATTAATAGTTATACAATAAATAGAGAAAATCAGGTGGATAATAATTTATTTGTAGTCTCTACATACAATGTATGTAGTGATATGATAAAACATAAGATATTACATTTCTGGGAGTTTTTAGAGAATTATGATGAATTAAGGAATTTAAAAATGAAAAAATTAATTTTTTCCTATAAAAGAGGTAAGAGTATTAAGGATATGGTGGTACGAACAAAATTTTTTAATCCAGGGAACAAAATACCACTACAACCATCTAGTATAGGTACATTCCCATGTAGGAAATGTCAGGCTTGCCCATTTGTATATAGAACTTTTCTTATATCAATAATATAGGATTTTTTTCAAGTGGGTCATACACTTGTAGAACTAATAGGTGGTTTATGCAATCACATGTGGATGTCATAAGTTCTATATAGGGCAAACTAAAAGAATGTTTAAAGTCAGGCTGTTAGAACATCTTAGGATATAAAAATAAAAATGGAGAGCCCTTTGGCTCAACACTTTTATGAATTTCATAATGGTAGCACTGACTTTTAAAAGCAACTATTTTACAACAGATAGCAAAGTTAGAGTCTGATGTTGCAGTTGTGGCAAAATTACTTTTAAAGTATGAAACTGTTTTTATTTTAAAGTTTGGCACTTTATTACCTAGAGGCTTAAACACAGAATGTTGTTGGAGAAATGTGATTTAATTGAGTAATTTTATTATTTAATTGTATAATAGTTTTATTGATTGATTGGTGTGATTATATAAACTGTGTTATGTTATTGAAACTTTACTCCTTGAAGGCTTAAAGTGGCCGAGGCGCTAGAGTTTGAAGACAATAAACCTGTTTTGGATCCTGGTTGCTGTTTCTGTGTCGTTCTGGTACAATGTATATGTGACTGATTTTCTTTACAATGAAGTTATCTTTTATTGTTTGATATTATGTGAATTTAGAATAGACTGACTGGACTGGCTATATGGTGTAATTGTTGTGTCATACAGGAGTATAAATACAAATTTAGTTTGCTATAGCAAACATATTTATGCAGATATTCCTGCTGGTGTTCATTTAGTTAATCAAGGAATTAAAGGGTTAATAGTTTTAGTGTGGAAGGGGGTTGAAGGAAATGAGTTAAGTAGACTTAGGAAGTTATTATATAAGGGGGGATTACTTAACGCTCTATAGGAGGAAAGGTTAATCTCCTTGGTGTGGGATTTTGGAACACATCTGCCCCTTCCTCCCGTTTAGTAGGCAAGGCTTTATCAGTGCTTGGTACTTTGGCTAGAATGGGAGGTGGTTTAGAGGGGCAATGGTGTGGTACCCTCCTAAATCCCCTTTTTTTGTGGTGATGGGGTTTAATGATACTATGTGGAGTGGGTGGTCACAGGCTACTCAAGGGTCTCTGAACAGTAGGTGGTTGATTTAACACTGCTGATTTAATTAGTGTTGACTTGTTCATGGTGCCCAAATGATACAATGGGCCGGATTCAAGAAGGCTTGCACGGAGTCTAAGAGTAGAGTAAGGCTCCATACAGAAAACATGGCTGCCGAGCGATCCAGGAACAGCCGGCAGGGGCTTGCAAGAGAACTCCTAAAACTCCTCTTACATGGACAGGGCTAGGATATGTAAATTACCTCATTTGCTGGAGAAAGTTATGCAAATGAGATAAATTTGCGATCCAGAAAACCCTAACCTGTCCGAGTAAGAGTAGTGTTATGTGCAGAAATGTACTTGGTTGTCAACTGAGTACCATTCTGCAAATAGCAAAACAGAGCTGTGACAGCTCCAAATAAAGGATGCATCCAGTTGAGGAAGCATGCCAATGGCCAAATATACGGCCATTGGCAATTCTACCCGTTGCAAAAAAAAAAAAAAATTAATATTTTTTTTTGCATCGATCTCCAAAGTTTAAGCATAGCGCAGCGTCACGCAAATGTGCTGCGCTGTAAAAAACCCAAAAAAATAAATAAAAGCCAAAAATAGGCATTTTATTATAAATATACATCTGCCATGCAAGTGAATGGCAGGCTGAAGACAACATGGCTACTGAGAAGAGGTTGTTAAGGGGGGAAGCTCAGTCTAAGAGATGTAACCAAGCATTAGTAGACAATCTTATGCAAATGAGGGTAAGGATAGTGAATCCCAATTTCACATGGCAAATGAGCAAAGTCGGTGGAGGGTAAGAGTAGGATAAGGGGAGTATCAGAGTAGAAGATAGGTGACATCATGAGGGGGGGTATGTATGAAAGAATGTAAGCTCATTGGAGCAGAGTGGCATGTGTTTGCTGTCAGTCACCCATCACTGGAAGAAGCGTGTCAACAGGTATCCTAGCTAAACGCAAGAAATTGAAGGTGTATGCCATGGACAACACTAAAGTTTCTTATAGAAGTGCCTGCAATGTGTAAGTGTGCATGTGCATGCCTGTAAAACTGAGTAAGACTGTGCGCATGTGTGTGCGCCTGTGTGAGCACGTTTAAGCCGGAGTAAGCAAGTGTAAGGTTGTTGAAACCTGTGTATGCGCGTTTGCTCCTGTGTGCACGCATTTAAGCTGGAGTCAGCAAGTGTTAGGCCGTGTAAGCATGTGTGTGCACATGTGAGCTGGTGTGCATGTTTGCACTTGTTTGAGCGGCACTGCCCCCTGAAGAAACAGAAATGGAAAAGGAAGCACAACAAATAGTAGGAAGTTAACCAAGGAGAACTAGCAGAGCTAGCAGGTGAAAACAATCAGAATCAGCCAATTACACAGGCAGTACACTTGCCCAGCCCAGCCCAGTACTTAAAACTCTGCAAACAACTTCCCACTATGTTTTTCTCAGAGACACTGCAACACTGCAGGAAGGTAATAGAAGTGAAAACTGAAAAAGCTTTACTGAGACAAAGAAATGTTAGGGGCTGCCATTGCTGCTATAAGGCGACATATGCAACATGCTGAGGGTGGTGACAATGTGAATGCTGCTGAGCAACCCACAGTGAGGAGACGGAGAAGAGTGTACAGGCCCAGGGTAACCTACCAGGGTCTACATGAGCTGGAGATAGTGGAGCACTATAGAGTGGACAGAGACCTCATGCAGCAAATTGTTGAGCTGTGCAGGCCACGCCTCACACACAGAACCAACAGAGGGGAACCCATCCCAGTGGAAACCAAGGTATGTGTTGGCCTAAGAATACTAGCAACAGGTACCTCCCAGAGACCAACTGGTGATATGATGGGGATTTCACAGGCATCAGCATCCAGGGTACTGTAACAGTTCCTGAATGCCATGTCAGCACATGTCGGTGATCATGTATATTTCCCCAATTCCCATGAGGTATGGGCAGCAATATGCGTCTTTTCCAGCAAATAGCGGAATACCCTGAGGTAGTGGGTGCAATAGACTGCACGCACATATGCATCAAAGCACCAGCTGGTGAGTGGGGTAGGGTCTACTTTAACCACAAGGGTTTCCCCTCCATCAACTGCCAGGTCATGTGCGATGCCCAGGGCATAATAATGAATGTGTGTGCTGTCTGCCCTGGTAGCTACCATGATTCCCATATCTGGCATCTGACACAGCTGTACCAGACATTTGCCAGTGGGGACATCCCTCATGGTCACCTAGTGGGGGATGCTGGATATGCACTGGAGCCGTGGCTGATGAAACCCATCAGAAATGCATGCACACCTGAACAGGAATGCCATAATGAGGCACACGCACAAACACGAAATGTAAACGAGCGTGTGTTTGGGCTGCTCAAGTCACGGTTCCAGTGCCTGGATACATCTGGTTGAGCCTTGCAGTACTTACCAACTACATGTACCCAAATAGTCATGGTATGTGTTTTGCTACATAATATGATCCTGCAAAAACAGCTGCAGCAGGAGCAGCATAGGGCTGGGCCAAACAGCCCCCCACCATTGCCAAGGCCATCACAGGCAGAGTGTGACTTGGAGGAGGAACAACCTGAGCCTGCCCCAGTAGGCAGAAGGAGGTGTGCCCAGTATGCTTTGGCCTTGGCAAAGAGGCAACACATAGCATATACACAGGCTCAGTAGGAACCCTGTAAATGATACCTCTCTCTGACTCGCACATATAGTAAAAGGGATGCCTAACTTGACACTACCTGTTTTCAAACATGTATAGGGAGTGTAATATGTGAATCTGACATAGGCAGCCCTACAGCACCACCTGAGGCATAATTGCCATGTGTTAAGCAATATAAAGCAGTGCTAAACAGCTTTTACCACTATTTAGTATATGTAAACAAAATTGCACACACTAAGTAGCACACCTTTGGGCAATGTTGAGCAATATTGGGCAGCGTTCAGCAATGTTGGTTAACGTTGAGCAATGTCGTGCAAGTTTGGTCAAAAGCAGGTAAACATGGTCATATTTGCTTTACTGTTCCTTAAGCAGTCTGGTCTGCCCAGTATGAAAATATGAAGCAGTGACAGTCCTCGAACCCAGGACACTGTGTACTCTAGTCACAGTACTGAACCACTAAACCATGTCAGCATTTCACTGGTCAGCCTGTAGGAATAAATGTTGATAAGTCCATGCAAAGTGTCTCCTGGAAACCCCGCAGGCACAGCATAATTCCTGTAGAGTTGTGACACAAAGGTGAGCCCTGCATTAAAAATACAGCTCAATCTACAACACACGTATAATATAAATGTTAATATTGGGCATGTTCACACACATCAACAAATGTAGTGGACTTCACACAGCAACATACTGAAAGGTCACACTGGGCATGCTCACACACTTGAATAAATGAGGCAAATGTCAGGCAACAACATACTGAAAGGCCAAACTGGGCATGCTCACACACTTAGGCCATGTGTGAGTACAGCAGTGGGCCACACATATCACACAGTTGCATGTGTTAAGCCAGAAACCTCTCACAATTCACCAATCTTGACTTGTGCACACAGTGATATGACAACAGACACATATATAATATATTGGAACCCTGTCATAATCAAATATGTACTACAGATACTTAGGTTGGTCATAGAAAGTTGAAAAGCAAAGAAATAAAACCCGAAATCAGTATCATCAATAAGCAATGTGCACTGCAAACACTATCCAAGCCAGGTTATGGAAAGATTATCTGTGAAGGAGTCCATACAGAACCATGACACTACCTTTAGCTATGTCATTAATAGCAATGTACACTCATATATGTCCTGAGTCAGGGCCAACTGTAAATGACTGACAATGCCAACATCCTGTCAGACAGGCCCATACATACATACCCACCTCCCACTGACAAAAGGCCCTATCATCATACCAGGAGATATCACATGTAGAATGGCTCCTTCCAAAGCTGAAAACATGGCATCAATTAGATTACATTGTGCTCCTATATGTTTCATAAGTGAACTGCAGAACAAACAGAGCCTGCACCTGAACAGTCTGTTGATCCTCACCCTCTCTACAGGATATGAAACTGTTGAATGGGTTACAGCAACATATGGCACACTACACAAGTGTTGGTGCACAACAGACCATGGGAACTATAGTCTTATAAGCCGATGAAGTCTATTCTGCAAGGCCATGAAGTTCATCTGGATTGAAGTCAGAAACAGAGCTTTTGGAAGCCTATAAACACACAGCCCTACCAACTTTGGACTGTTCATGGGCAGATCATGTTTCCCAAACCTGCTAGACTGTTTGCAAGGCAGCCACCCAGGACATACATGAATGAAATGAGCTACACACGTCCCACATACACTTTGAATAGGCCTTTCCCAACAGCCCAGACACATGTCGTGTCCACAAAATCAACAACCTGTGCATAAATATGTATTGCCATCGGATGGATTGGCAACTGTGCCACAGATAAATAACACAAGGTAAGAATTGTGGAGTCCTGTTCAAACTGGTAACACCTGCTGTCCCCCATGTCTCAGTCCTGGGATTGCATAAAACTAAGTGCACACACATTACCATGTCTAGTCTGATGATGTCAGCATCCCACAAATATAGCAGTGTAAATTAAAACTCCCAATAAAGCACATAGCGCATCGTGTTAATGCGTATCTCTCCAGTATCATAACCTAGTTAGGTAGGGGTTTGAATCCTGCAGTTGCTGAGTGTGTGTGTGTGGGGGGTATGTGTCTGTGTGATTTCCTTTGAGAGTATTGCCCTTTTTGGAGACTAAGAAAACACCTTAAAAGTGTTACATTTCTGTTTGGCAAATCTGATGATGTCAGCATCCTACAAATATAGCAGTGGAAATAAACACTCTCAGTAAAGCATATAGCGTGTCATGTTAATGTGTATCTCTCTAGTATCATAACAGAGTTAGATAGGGGTTTGAATCCTGCAATTGCTGGGTGTGTGTGTGATTTTGTTTGAGAGTATTGCCCTTTTTGGAGACTAGGAAAACACCTTAAAAGTGTTACATTCCTGTTTGGCAAGTCTGATGATGTCAGCATCCTACAAATATAGCAGTGGAAATGAAACCCCCCAGTAAAGCATATAGTGCATTGTGTTAATGCGTATCTCTCGTTAGGCAGGGGTTTGAATCCTGCAATTGCTGGGTGTTTGTGTGTGATACTGTTGGTCAATGTGTTGTGTGTTTAGCTTTTACTACTGTATGACATATTAGTATAACAACAGTATGCGCATTGCACACTTCAGGTATCTGTGTGGCAAATACATATATGTACTTGTGACTTCAATTAGTTCATATGTGTGAAGCCTGCTTTCTACATGAATACATCTGTTACCTATGACAGATTGTGCTGCTGCTTCTCAGACCTTCGGTCACATATGTATGTTTGTAACAAGGCCAGCCACTGTAGTGATCTGTGGCCTAGGTCATCTGTGTCACACACACCCATGACAGTTTCTATAGAATAGTGTGAGTGAGGGTTCATGCCTTGGGTATATTTCAGACATGTTCAAACACAACAAAGTCTGTCAATAATGGACATTCATTATAAGTGTACAACAACTTTGTGGATATGCATACAGACCCCTTATTGGTTATGTGATACACCGAGGGACTTCAGAATACCTATGGAAATGTGAATACCAAAGGACAGATGACATAACACTTGGTTGTATGTACACATCGGTACCCATTCTACATGTTTGGGGCTACTACCTATGTGGTACTGTCAGGATACTATGTTTAACAAATGTGGATGACTATGCTATATTTGGCTTACAGCTTTTACAGCATGGGTTGGACAACAGGTATCTGTCTGTATGATACCCTTGTGGAGGATATGTGTCTCATCCGGAGAATGCATTCTAGGCCACTGTATGCAGTTCCAGATGTGGACGGACATATCCCTAGTGTGTTTGCTTGTACCTAAGAGGGCTATATGCCAGACAGGAGTGGTCCCAGGAATGGGTGGTGGTCAATACCACTGGTTACTGGTATAGTACAGAACTGGACGGATCCAAATGCTACTGAGTTTCCTACATCTGTGTGTCAGTTGTCAAGACATCATCTAACAATTGGTCGTGGTCAGGCTGTTGAGGTTGTGTACACTACCAGAATGCAAACCAGTGACAGATAGTAACAGTATCACCCACAGCATAGTGTCAAACCATGTCATACACACATGTGTACCCAAGTTAAAACGTATCTGTATTAAAATGCATACTGGCCACCAACAGAAACAATGAAGTCTTAACACTGTGTAATACAGGGCATGTCATCCTTCTCATGTGTCCACTATACACGTACATGCAGATAGTGCACCTCCACCAAGTTCACAAATGTACACCTGCAAATCTGTACTGCACACATCACACACATACTGTCCACTCACCAACACATGCTGCCAAAACTACACACATCAACCAAGTGGCACATGGGCGGACAATACATTTTTGGAAGTAACACTGTTGTAAACAATACTACATTGATTATCATAGCTTTAATGTATCATGCCTACTCAGATATACCTACAGGGATATCATTACACTGAACTGTTGGCAACATGCTAACATTGCTACACTGTTATAAAGTCACCATGTGCATCAGCACCATGTTAGCCTGTTCCTGCATCAATATTACAGATGACAGGAGGTGGCACAGTCTCATCATATGCACAGGGTGGGGTGTGTTGTTGGTTTGTCATAGACTGACATTGACCCATCCAATCGACATGTATGTGTGTGTGTGTGTGTGTGTGTGTGTGTGTGTGTGTGTGTGTGTGTGTGTGTGTGTGTTTGAGGGACAACAGTACAGCATGGGTCAATGTTGATGTGATATGTGTGTGTATGTGTTAGCCCTAGGTGTTTGGATTATGTGTGTGTGTCTGCATGCACACAGTTCCACCATGTGGCTGCCATATACGGGAGGTTGTGGGACAGCCACAGACTTTACCTGCCAGGCTGTACAGATCACCATCTCTGGCCACGGACAGAGTACCTGTGCCTGTCAGGGGTGCAACGGACAGTATTGGGTACTAAGCCAGACTGGGTACTATCATCGCATGTCGACTGTACCCATGTCCCTGCTGGGACTGGCCAGAGCCACGTGCAATTGGTCTTCTATGACGGTCTATTGACAGCCCTGCTCCAAAATTGCTGGGGCTGGTACTGCCACTACAGGAGTGGCTGTGACTTGTGTGTCGTCCGCGATGACTGCCAGCCGATGATGTTGCTGGCATACATCCGCGTCGACATCTCGGCCGTCCTGCACTGTTCTGGCACTTGGACATTACACTGCGGAGGACATCTAATGTCTCCGCCAAACATCTATCAATGACCTCTGTGTAGCGATGCACTGCACCCGAAAGGTCACGGATACTGTCATTGATAGCGGTGTTATAGGCCCTCTGCGCCCTCAGTCCCTGTCTGGTTTACTGTTCCATACATGCCTGTGCCTGTATTACAGCCCGGAACATACCTGAGGTTGTAAGACCTGTGGGGGCATGTCTGCCAGGGACATTACGACCAGAGGTGCTCCCACGAGAACCCCTGGACATCCGCCTATGTGATACCATCCTAGGATTCTGGGTATGGCTGCTGTGAGGGGTTGCATGTACCATAGATACCACACTATCCTGGTCAATACCTACTGTATGCTGTCCCTCAGCTAAGGCCATTGGTGATGAGGGATGTATTTGCAGTATGAATGTGCGCATAGATGGTGTGGAAAGCTGTGTACTGTCGATTGGCGGAACAACGACAGACCCTGTCAAACCTGCCTGTGCCACAACACATGTTTCATCATCTACACTATTTGTGGCAGTGTCTTCAGGTTCCCTGCTGCACTCAACCAACACAACCTCAGCACCTGTGAGAGGGAGACAGGAAACACACTTTACAATCTGTACATGATGTTAGGACACATGCACACATGCACACATGAACACATGCACATATGCACACATAAACACATGCACACATGCACACATGCACACATGAACACATGAACACATGCACACATGCACATATGCACACATGAACACATGAACACATGCACACATGCACACATGAACACATGCACACATGCACATATGCACACATGAACACATACACACATGCACACATGCACACATGCACACATGCACATATGTACATATGCACACATGCACACATGCACACATGCACACAGGAACACAAATACACTGCCCACTAATGCACACATGAACACATGAACACATGCACACATGCACACATGAACACATGCACACATGCACATATGCACACATGAACACATACACACATGCACACATGCACACATGCACACATGCACATATGCACATATGCACACATGCACAAATGCATACATGAACACAAATACACTACCCACTAAAGTAGACACACACACACACACACACACACACACACACACACACACACACACACACACACACATACACACACCAACAGCAATCCAGAACATACCCATTAGTGGTTGATGGTGGAGTACAGTATCACAAGCCAAAGAGTCCTATCACACGTGTCAGCATGCAAGATATGTGTTGCTCAACAGCATGCAGTGCGAGTGTAGAGAGTCCTTGTTAATAACAATATACATGTGTTTGATGTATGTGTGTTGTTCAATGATTGGCCTCACCCTGGAACACAATGTGTACATGGACACAACATTACTGTGCAAGTATTACATGCTTTTCAATGTCCTGTGCACCATCACTCACAGGTATACATACCATGGCTGGATGCACACAACTGTCAGGTGTATAGCAATGAATGCTATGTGTTGTACTGTAGTTACTTTAACTGGATGTAGAGTAGTACCATGAGCCATCATCAGGCAGCATCATGTGGTCACTCAAGGCCACTAATGTGTGCCACACTGGCAACTATCTTGCTGTACCTGAACTGCTGCACTGCGGCTACATTAACCATTTCACAGGCAGTTGTTACATGGGTATGTATGGTGTTCAATAGGGAGCATTGCCTAACACGAATGTCTTGTTTGTTGAAGAGTTTTGCAATGCCCCATGATAGGCCTCTTCCCCTCAGGTATAGTATGTGTGCTGTGTCAGTGACATTTGGGATACTGGAGCCTGACCTTACAGCAGGTGTCTACATATGCCATGTGTTTCATATTGACACGTACTGCATATGACAAGGTGGTGTATGTTGTGTGCATGTGTATTGTCTCTGCCTATACAATGTCCACTACAGTGTATCACAATGGTTTGGGATGCTCTGTGCATAGCATGTGTTTGAGGCAGCCACTCATGCTAGGGGGATGTGCATAGTCCCACAGGAAACTTGCAGAGCATGCATTATGTGTAGGTGTTGTACATGTGTAAATGGCCTAAAACCGACCTATGACATGCACATGTTATTTGCCATATGAAATGTAGAACACTCACCAGCATGGGTCTGCTGTCTTGCTGTCACACCAGAGGGACCTACAAGGATAGGAGACAGTTTGTCAGTGTCAACAACTGTGGCATTGCTGCTGTGACTTTGCAATTTTACAGTAGTACAATAGTTGACAGTCACAGGCATACAGATTATGTTCAGAATAATCAGTATTGCACAACACCAGGCTCCACATCTTCCAAATACACAGTACACATCTGACATATGCATGTTCTAACAATCGAGCTAACAGTAGTCTACAGATATGGCATGTTACCTGCACGCTCGCAGTCAACTTGCTGGGTGACTCCGGCCTCCATGATGACACATGTTTGTTGTAGCGGTTGGCCAGGAGCCACCACACTGAGGAGCAGCTCTTCCACTCTGGTGAGGGGCGGATGTGATGCTGCACCACCACCTGTGGCAAGCTGTTGTCTGCGGACATCAGAGGCATGCTGCCAGACATGTCTGATTAAATCACTGCAGTGATGGCGTACCTGCTCATAAGTCCGGTTATGCATGCCTACGCCATTAACCCGATGGACAACATCCTGCCACAGTGTAGTGTGCTCATGCTGGTCCTGGCTGGTTCTGGAGAACAGCAGGGTGTGATGTTGTACTAGTGTGGATATGATTAATTCCTCCTCTTCAGGGGAATAGGCAGGGTTGCGATGATGAGACATGTCCCTGGAAGAAAATAAGACAATTATTGTGAGCAAGTCTTGTGGCAAACTTAACATTCTAAAGTACAGATATCAATGAAATGCCATATTTAGCAAATTATTGGCTGTCAGTAGATACACACTTTTAATCCCACACATCAGTGCTCAGCCCACAACTGTCTGACAGTGCCTGGCACGTTCTATATATTAAACCATGTTCTGCACAGCAACAAAGTGAAACCAGTATGTAAGACTATACAACAGCACATGGCACACTGTATGTGACACAATGCACCACCTAGCCACAGGAGGTATATATGAAGCTAATGCATACAGAAATTTGTCATCCATTGAAATGATTGTAAAGTACAGTTACAGTACTACCAGTACACCACACTACTTGTTGATAGCAAACCCCTAAGTAACATATGTGCACATTCATCAATATAGGTGTAATACTGCTGTACTACACTATACATGTTGCTAGATATGCACTTATATCCTGTAACACACATACGACCCAGGCCATGTTACAGGCATACCCACACACACATCAGACATACCTACAAGACACAAAGGTATGGCAACCCAGATGAGCTTTACCTGTGTACCATACATTACTGTGTGTCAGCACTTACAAAACATTCTGCCTGAGGTATGTAATGTGTGGGGACTACAGGTAACAAACAAAACAGTGTTTCAAAGCAATTTGGATATACACCATACTGTGCTATTTAGACCTACACCTTCAGGTAGTACTACAGTACATATGGGATTTGTATTCACTAGTGTCAACAATCAATGAGCATACATGTACCACTTTAGCCTACAATGGCACACTCCAGTCAACACCATGGGACTATGTCGCACCATATACCATACTGCTTTTGCTGCCTAGCAAAAGCATACATATCTTTTGCGGGGATCAGAGCTAGAACACTACATACCATGATATAAACATTTACCCACTAGGCTATCACACATATACACAACGGTGACACATTCACCTACACATTCACCATCACAACCACACATAGCAATTAATGCACCATGTACATGCGTGTGTGTATCAGGTCATAGGTAGCTCATAGGCTATTAGGCGTAGGGCCTATAGAAGCCTAGCCATATGATACCCTGCCCTTCAACACCCATGTAATTTAAGTTCATGTGCCCCTTTCATGCAGGGCCACAGAGGTGATTCCCAGGTTGTGTTTCCTATGTCACATCCATTCATCATGATTATTCATGATGACTGCTAATGAGGACCTTTCTTTGCTATTGATAGGTAGTTATTTCCAGGGTGTGGTATGTGTCTGAGATGAGAATGTACCACTCCAGCATGTTCTGCTTTTTTATGTTACAAGTTTTAGATCAGTACAGTGTGCAGCTTGTAGGGATTTTTATCTGTTGACATGGAGCATGTCCAACACCTGTGGGTTTGGCATAGCTTTGTATGTTAGGCAGAGGTTGGCTCTGGGTGTGCAGTATGTGACACAGATTAGCTGTGGTTTTGTAAGGCAGTCTGCATATGGCATCTGTTTGAGTCTGGTAATACTCTTTGTGGTGTTTGTGCCTGGCATCTACAGTTGCTGTAGCTGTCTTCTGAGGTACATACCAAAATGCCCATTGTACTCTATGATGGGTTTTATGACTGATGAGTAGAGTGGAACACTGACCTCTCATTCCATGTATGACACACTTTTTGTGATGACATGTGGACCGTACACAGTTTACATGACTACTGTGGCACTGTGATTATGAAAAGGGACACTACTGTTCACCTGTGTCCCGTGGTCTCTAATCACAGTTTTGATGTTGAGTAGACTACCACCTATGTGGTAGTTAATGGGTACAGGGTTTTTAACAAAGGGGATGGCAATACATTTACAACATTGAGCTTGAGCGTACATATAAACATCCATTGGTGCACATATAGATTTACATGTAGGCACATATACAGTCCACCTTTCATGGTGGGAATATCAATTATGCAAGGGTTGAGAGAGATACAGTTATGTAACAATTTTGCACAGTCTTGTGCAGAATGCATTGAGGGTATTCTCAGGCCATGTATCTTTAGCAGGACTCCCTGTCTGGAAGACTATAAACTTAGCAAATCATACCCACAGCGTTTAAACACCACATGCCATATACCAGCACTGTATGCTGTCTTGTTTGCCACACACTACAACCTACATGAAAATATGCACATAACAACCTTCACCAACATATATATGTCCACCCTTCACAAACAGTTGCAGTATGTACCTTGCTCTATGCACATGTTAAGATGCTAATATATCTGACACATAACTAACTCTACATATGTGTGTGCCATATACACACAGGGTACACACTCTTGTACGTCTGTAGATCTCACGGATGACCTGTTGGGCCTTGCTACAACATGAATAGTTGTCACATGTGTGCATGGCAGCAATATTACAGGGGGTATTTATAGCTGCTAATGCTACATTACTATACTAGCCTGGTACAGCAGTTGCCAATGCTAAGCTACACATTATATGACTATCATGCATGTGTTACTCTGTCATATCCATGTTTATATAGCTGTTTGCACAGCCATTATACACAGTACTGTACAGAACATAGATGACATGATTGGATGTTTGACATTAAATGCTGAGCTACATATGTCACAGTTATGTCCCACTGCACACAACTACACACTAATTTGCCCATGGCAGTAGTCATGCATGGCATCAGTGCATACATACATACCTACTGATGCCACATATGCATGTTTCAAAGTATTTACAGTACTCATCATAAACATTGACTACTTGCCGGTAATCACATTTCTGTCACATACCTGTTTGTCACTTTCAGGTCTGTCTGTTTTTTTTTTTTTTTTTTTGGGCAATTTTTTTTTTTTTTTGGTGTTGCCTAAGTAGAGATAGCTTCTACTTAATTCCCTTTCTTATTAATTAAGTTTTTTTTTACTTAATTAATATATTTGGTGGATGATTCACTAGAGTATCTTTACTCAATTAAACTTTTGCGTTATTAAGTAATAACTCCTGTGAAGCTGTATCAGGTGCAATGTAATGATGGCATGTGGGGATAGCAAGTACAGTCTTCTTTTATAGGTATCAGCACATGCTGGTGCACAGCATTTGGTGAATGCATACAGCCTGCTGTGTGGTAATTGCAGTACTCACTGTCATAGCAACCCAATGCTATAAAATGCCAGGTTTTGTAGGCGTAACCCTTTCAGATTTCCAGAGTGGGGCCCATGCTTGTTTGCTGTGTACACTGTTGTTTAAGTCAGAAGGTTTGTATACTTCTTATATCTGAAGATAGAGGTGTAGACAGTGATGTACATGTTGTACTCAGACCTGACTGTTGCCACTTCCAGTACAGAGCTATCAGTGTAGTGTTTAAGTCACCCCTACAAATGCTTACACAAGATATGTGTGAGTATGTAGTTTCATTTTTACTTATGTAATTGACTGTCATACAAAAGTAGTTATTGAGAAGTATTCTTTTGACACATGAACTGTTTATGGACTGTTATACTGTGCATATTGATGTACTCACTTCTGCAGGGTTTGTTTACTTTTTATTGTTGACATTAGCACTGGAGTCTCAGGTAAACTGGACAATTCCACTACTGAGTATGCCTACCTACATCCTTGGTTGACCCTACACACACGTATGTTTAAAATATGGGGGGGGGTGCAAACATACAGAAAGCATTATGTCTTATTGTGTGAGTGTTATCTTACTGGACTTAATGGATTGGTGTGTACCTGTTGGTTTATCAAGGCAGGTGGTCTGTCTGCATAGATCCCAATTGCAAACCTATTCAGATGGTAGACAGATGTTAGCCTGTTATTCTTTGTCTGTGCAACCCACAGGTGTTTTCAGCACTGGTGCAATGGCATTGTTACAGTCAGTTGCTACCAGTACATGGCTAGATCCTTTGGAATTTCTGTGTTGTACTCCTACATAAGGGTATGCTTGTGGAAATCTGCACAAAGCTGTTTGCAGAGTGTGTAACAGCAGATGAGCTGATATGCTTGTGTGTTTGTGCCTCTGCCATGCCTATGATACATATTTGCTTGGAGTCAGGGATAGGTAGTTAAAAGTGAGGTACACCTTCCAACTAATGGAGACGGTAAGTGTAGACTTGAGTGAAGCAGTGCATGTGGATTTGTACTCCTTTTATGAAGTACAAGCAGTGTCTACTGTTATTATTGTGATTATCCATTGTGTAATACAACACCTCTCTGACTAATGTCAGTACCTTTCAGAGGGATTCAGAGGGACACGGCTAAAATATGCTTCACAATCAGGAAGTATGGCCTCTGCCCTAATCAGAAATGCCAGTGTTTGCCCTGCTATGATACTGTGTGGGGGTTGTAAAGTGCCTCAATAACATTATTTGCTGATATAATGGCTGCTTCTCTTATCACAGTCATGTAATGCAATTCCACAACAATTGCTGGTAAAGATCCACAGAACAAGCTTTGTGTTATGGCCTTCCTATTTTTCATTTACATTCACTCATTGTTTTGCATGATATATTTATTTCAGCACCAAGTCATTGTATATCTGCTGTGATTTAGTGGTACTTCATGCAGTCAAGTGTGTCCAAGGTCTGGGGTTCGAGACTGACAGAGGTGTTTTATTTTGCTGCTGAACAGAACAAGGGCCCTGACATACAGAGTGATTAAGGCACTTTTAAGCAGTTGTAAGTGGGTTTGCTCGGGTTTGCGTGACGCTTAGCAATACTTAGCTAAGCGCAGACATGCGCACACTCGCTCAAACCCGATAACTACTGCTTAAAAGTGCACTCCCGCTAACCCCCACGCTGATTTCTTTGAAAGAAAAGACAATGGGGAGATAGGAAAGTGATGAAAAAGGGGGCACAAAGAGGGAAAGACAGTAGGGAAACCAGATCGGGATGTGCAGGACGGGTGTAGGGAAGGTCCATAGCTGCCTATTTCTTTACCAGCAACAGCTGTGCATATGTTACAAATTTGGAGTGAAATTTGAAACCTTCCACCCCTGAGAGAGGGGGGTGAGAACAACAAAGTATTTTGTACTGCCAGTTCTAATTATCAGTTTACATGTCCAGCAGACATGTGTGCGAAATGGGCAGCTATGTATGGGGCGTAATTTTTTTGTGGGTACAGATTGCCCTTTTTTTTTTACAGGTGAGAGTGGAATGTGAGGTAGAGGAAGTAGGTATGTTTGGGGAGGTAGGTTGGGGAGGTAAACAGACAAGACAAACAAGACGTATACAGGGGCGGAGTATGACACATGGGGTGGGTGAACACAATTGATGGGAACGGATGTTTGGAAATCAAAAGCCCATGAGCCCACAGATGGTAACAGTGGGACTGAGATCCCCACCCATAGGCAGTCACCACTGAACCTTCACAGACCCAAGGGTGGCTGTGCTGGGGGCTACGTAGGAGGGGCAGGCTCACCCGTGAGTTGCGCCACTCTTGCCTTGAGCTGGTGTAGGGGATCAGTGACTAAACGCTGGATCTCCCTACACACCACAACCCAGACCCTTTGGAGGGTGACAGGTGGCCCTTCTCCCCCCATGCTTGCAGGGGGGGCGAGCCCCCTCCCCTGCAGCACTTCCACCTGAAGGTGGCATAGGACCAATGGAGGAGGGTAGCCCAGGCTGGGCACCAGAACTGCTGGTGCCAGGTGCAATCGCCAGCTGAGAAGGGACAGGTGGGTCTGCTGGGACCGGCCTTCCCATACGTTCTGTGATTAGGTGTGTTTGATTACAACATAGACAACAGCATTCCAAATTAGTTGTAACAGCATTCAGTAATATTCCCATTAACCCAACACACCAGGGTTACAACAGCTGAACAGCAAGCATAACACATGCATATATTGAACGACAGTGGACATTATAACAGCATGCAGGGATGATTGGTGGCAACAGGCCACCAAGGTTGTGGTGTTTGAACAGGGCACATGCATCAAAGAAAATGCAGAGTTTTATAGAGCAATAGGACATATGTTCCAAAAAATGTTTTGAGATTAGACGTACCCATTGAGGTGTGGAATTGCATTGTTTATGCACATGGAGTAGGGTGTAAAAAGAAACCTCCATTAACATCTTATTAGTACTTTTACTCTACACTACATTCCTAATGACTGCGGGTGTATATCCCCTACATGTATTATTACACTAGGCAACATGCATTAGATTGTGTAATGGGTTTGGCTAGTTCATTATATACCTGACCTATATCTGACATACTAACTGTCCAAGATGCAGATGTTACTGCTACATAGTTATATTTTATTTTTATATTTATGTATCTACATATCTGGATGTGTTCACGTGACTTTTTCAGTTAAACTTCTACAGAACCCTACATTTCATGTAGCACACTCACATTTCTGGGGAACACCTTGACAAGCTACTCATGTGCCAGATTTACATATGCATGACAGCCATTTACCGACTGTTGAGGACTGTTATATGCTTCACAGCTACTGGCACTTCCTTCATCCACTTTATATGGGACTGCACAACTGTGGGTTGACAGCACTTAATACAACAGTACTACTTATTTAATGCAAGGGTACAACAACATTTCAAAGTAAGTGACACAGACACACTCCAAGTATTATACCTTTATTAATTACATTAAACACTCTTTTCTACAGGCTCTCTCCTTTATTTGATATTACAGTGCATACGGAAGACCTATTCAGGACATATTATACCTTTATTGATAGGTTACAACACTCTTTTTCGGGCTCGCTCACTTATTTTATATGACAGTACATGCAGAGATAGTATTCCAGACTTATTTCACCTTTATTAATCAATTACTACACTCTATTTCTGGCTCTCTGACTTATGTTATACAACAGTACATGCAGAGAATTTATTCAGGGCATTTTATAGCTGTATTATTGGGCTACAACACTTTTTGCATGCTCTCTCACATATATTATCTAACAATACATGCAGAATAATTACTAACCTGCCTGGTGGTGCAGCCTTAGCAGCCTATCTGCATAGGTTTGCTGATTCGCAGCACGGACACCTGCAGCTCTGAAGTAAATGAAGGGATATTGAAACATACCTATCCATTATTTAGACTATATTACCATGTCTTACATACTGCATTCCATGACTACCTACTCAGTAGTGGGGCATCTTGCATATGACGAGCCTCCTGGATCCATTGGTTCAGTAGGTCCTGCTTCTGTCTCTTCAGGTCTGCATGGTGGTGATGGACCTGCTCACCAGTCCGAGGGATGCCTGTGGCACTGTTGAGTTCATGATCCAACCAGTTCCAAGCCTCTGCCCTATACTCCGTCCCTTGGAACTGGCCCTGCAGGAGTCGAGAATCATGACGATGGACTAGGAGCCAAACCATGTATTTTGACTCCTCGATGCCCCAGCATTGTGCTCGAAAGCGAGTACCCTCTCCAGCACCAGACATTCTAACTGCAGATGGGAACTACAATCAGTTATGGTGAGTATTCCCGCCTATGGAGCTTAAATATGCCGCATTTCCCACACTTTTTTGTGATTGGCCATTTTTGAAAATTTTCAGCTGACTGCAGACCTGCTTAGCAATGGTTAATCTACCATTTATAAGTATATTTATGTTAACAGTGGATGTTTATCCTAAGCTATCATGGCTTAGTGGTTCAGTACTTTGATTATGGTGCACAGTGTCCCGGGTTCAAAACTTGTCATTGCATTTTATTTTACTACTGTCCAGACAGGCTAGGGGGTGTGGCTGTGTTTAGGCAACTTTGCTCAGTGTTGTTCCACGTTGCCCGATGTTGCACGACCTTGCCCGACGTTGCTCCATGTTGCCCTATGGTGTGCTGGTTAGCACGGTGCACAGCTCCACGCAAACTTATTGCACTGGGTAAAGCACTGCTTAGCTGTGGGCAACTAGATTGCGCTGGGTAAAGCGCTGCTTAGCTGTGGGCAACTAAATTGCACTGGGTTAAGTGCTGCTTAGCTACGGGCATTTATATGTCAAGATCCTTCTTACATTTCTATATATACATTTTGTTCACTGATACATAGGCCATTTCAATGCTTTTTAGTAATATTTTAGTCATATATATGTCAGGAATTATTTCATATGCTAATTTAAAACATAAAATTGAGAGGGGAGTGGTGGGACTCGAACCGTAAATGCCTCCTCTTTGTGCGAAGGCTCTACCACTACGCTATTGCTATTTGGATTGATTTGCATAAACATTTGTTATTATGCTCTTCAATGTCGACATTGCTAACTTTAGCTAAGTTATGGGCACACCCGCGCAAACACGCGCAAATACGGGCAGCTATAACGGGAATTAGAAAAAAAATTATATTTTACATTTTATAACTCTACTGGGGGTTTACAATGTGAGGGAGTGTAGTGTTGGGTATGTTGACATTTGAGCGGACTCACTCATGTGTGTTGACATTTCACAATTCAGACACTTGCAGGGGCATGGACCTTAGGACTGCTCGGCAGTCAGACATGCCCCCTGCCTTCCTGCATGGTCCATGTTAGACTTGGAGTGGAGTCAGTGTGCCCTCATGAATATGCATGGCACGCTGACATCAGACCGCTCAACTGCAGTTTCCGAGTAAGACTTATTTAGTCTTACATGGAGGTTTCGTGAATCCGGGGGAAGGTATATGTCGCCATTCACACATTCATAGGTTCATAAGATGTTATCAGTCTAACACCACTAGGGGCTTTGCAGGCCTAGCCATGCATTCTAAACCATTTGGATCCCTAGTGGTGTCTACATGGGTGGGGGAGCATGTTAGTAGAAAGGTAACTAAGGATTTATAGAGGATACATGTTATTTAAGATAACACTTTTTATTGACAATATCTGTACATTAGGGACATGGGGGCCAGACTGGGGGTAAATTTACAATTTCTCATCCAGTTGTCAAGGTTTTGTTTGAATAGGGTCACAGATGAATTCTGTTTCATATGGATGGTGAGGATATTCCATAGTGTAGGAATCCTTTAGAATGCATATCTATCCCTCCAATATGTTCTGTTTATGTCACAACTTGAGTACTGATCCCTGGATCTAGTGTTTCTGGTGCTCACATCCATCAGTGCTGGGTATGAGGAAGTTCTGTAAGCCAGGTAAAGAACTCCTCTCATAAGCCTGTAGGAGACTCAACACAGTAAGAGATACTTTAGGCTTCATATACAATGAAGTTATCTTTTAATGTTTTATGTTATGTGAACTTTGAATAAACTGGTTGCACTGGCTATATGGTATTGGTTTTATGTCAAGCAGTATATGTACAAAGGCTGCTTTTAGTAAACCAGGGAGCAGTTTGTCCTGTAAATCTCATTTTTAATAAGAGTTGTTATATGTTAGGCTTATGAAAAGCTGGAGACTCTAGAATAACAGTATCTTACCAACATATATTTCTGAAAAACAACTATTTTAGTAAGACTAATGAATAGTGTTGCTTAGTGACTTTCTTATTCCCTGTTCTGACAAACCTTTTATGCATTTCACTGAAAAAACAGGGACAGCTGTACAGTACACAAGTCAGTATATGTAAAGCTTTGTGTCTATTTTACAAACATTCAACAGTGTTAATGTAAAAATCCATTTTTATAATTGTTATACAGTCACTGAAGCAAGGCCAGATGAGGGTGTTGCTTTAGCTGAAGTTGAAGTTAGAGATATGTTATAATTTATTACTTATCTTAGTACAGTGCAGCTGACAGATCAGTCATCTGCAGTGTTAAAACCTAATAAATACATATTTTTTCTGTGTTTGAGCTTGGGATCTGCACTATTGTTTAAAGCCAAATTAAAAGAAAACATACCATGACCTTTTGTCAAATCCTTCTTCTCTGCATGTGCATTTGTTTGTGCATGAGTCTTGATATCTGTGTCTGTGTGGATTTATCTCAATATTGACAACAAAATCCAGCAGTTCAGAATGACAGAGTGATGTGATAGATAGACACCACATGGGAACTGGAATCTTGCTGATAAATATCTCAGTAAAGCTGCACATGTGAGGAATGACCTTGGGCAGAACGCTCAAGCCTTTCATTTCTGCTCCAGTGTTATTTCTATAAAACACGAGGTTATCTACACCACACCACACTGAATACATCTCATCTGAACTATGAGTGTGAATACCAGGCTACAGATCTGTATACCAGGTTACAGATCTGAATAAAAGGCTACATATTTGAATACCAGGCTACAGATCTGTATACCAGGTTACAAATCTGTATACCAGGTTACATATCTGAATACCAGGCTACATATATGTATGTCAGGTTACAGATCTGAATACCAGGCTACAGATCTGACTACCAGGTTATGGATCTGAATACTAGGTTATGGATCTGTATACCAGGTTACAGATCTGAATACCAGCCTACAGATCTGAATAATAGGCTACAGATCTGAACACCAGGTTACATATCTGACTACCAGGCTACAGATCTGTATACCATGTTACAGATCTGAATACCAGGTCACAGATCTGTATACCAGGTTACAGATCTGAATACCAGGTTACAGATCTGAATAACAGGTTACAGATCTGAATGCCAGGCTACAAATCTGAATGCCAGGTTACAGATCTGTATACCAGGTTACAGATCTGAATAACAGGCTACAGACCAGAATACCAGATTACAGATCTGTATACCAGGTTAGAGATCTGAATACCAGACTACAGATCTGTATACCAGGTTACAGATCTGAATACCAGGTTACAGATTTGAATACCAGGCTACAGATCTGAATACCAGGTTACAGATCTGAATACCAGGCTACAGATCTGAATACCAGGCTACAGATCTATATACCAGGTTACAGATGCGAATACCAGGCTATAGATCTGTATACCTGGTTACAGATCTGAATACCAGGTTACAGATTTGAATACCAGGCTACAGATCTGTATACCAGATTGCAGATCTATGTACCCGGTTACAGATCTGAACATGAGGCTACTGCTTTGTATACCAGGTTACAGATCTGAATACCAGGCTACAGATTGGTATACCAGGTTACAGATCTGAATACCGGGCTACAGATCTGTGTACCAGGTTACAGATCTGAATACCAAGCTACAGATCTGTATACCAGGTTACAGATCTGAATACCAGGCTACAGATTGGTATACCAGGTTACAGATCTGAATACCGGGCTACAGATCTGTGTACCAGGTTACAGATCTGAATACCAAGCTACAGATCTGTATACCAGGTTACAGATCTGAATACCAGGCTACAGATCTGAACACCAGGTTACAGATCTGAATACCAGGCTACAGATCTGAACACCAGGTTACAGATCTGAATTCCAAGCTACAGATCTAAATACCAAGTTACAGACCCAAATACTAGGATACAGATCTGAATACCAGGCTACAGATCTGAATACCAGGCTACAGTCTACAATTTGATGGCACTATAAGTAACTATGCCTCCATATTAAACTGAACTGATATATAAAGCAAATTTGTTTTTTTTTCACTTTGGTAGATCTCTTTGGTAGAATGTGTTGCTATATGCAGAAGAGAGTCCTTATCTTTAAATGGAAGTCCTTTGCTGTGTAGTAGGGTTTGTATCTGCACCTAACACACTGTTCTGCACTCTGAACTAGTCATTCTCAGTATGAGTTTTTATTTTTTTTTTTTGTCTATTTTTTTTCTTGAAGCATCTTGGGATAATATATTGGGCTACTTCAAGCCAGAATTTTGTTAGAATATTCTTCCATAAATGACAGATATTTTTTGAGGAAGTTGCTGCAAGACTCCTGGCAACTTTTCACTTGTGACTACCCACTCTGATTTTATTCTGTTTTATCTTTGACTGGGCCTGTAACACGATAAAGACATCAAAGATTTGTTTCTTTCTAATTTCTATCCATTCTCATTATTTGTGTTCTAAATTCCCTTTGAAAGCAAAATGTTGATATCTGAGAATGTATTAAAGAAGAGGAAAATATGAAACTAAGGGCATATATTTAACAAAGAAACACACACACACACACACACACACACACACACACACACACACACACACACACACACACACACGTATATATCTATATAATGTGCATGTACATATCTATATATTTCTATCTACACTAATATGTTTCTTCTTGCATACACACTTCACTTGTGACCTTTGCTCCATAACCCTCCTCAAATAACCTTACTACTTATGTACATACACTTCTGTTTTTCATTTCCTACTCCTCTATCTCTATTTAATTTTTAGCCCCATTCCCAACTATCTTTCTCTCCCTCCCATACTGCTTTGCTCTATATCCTCTTCTAATCGCAACCTCGTTGTATCTATCTATTCCACATTGTATCTTTTTGTTTTCCCAAAATATCCATCAACTCCTTACATTCCAGAGAATGCACCAGGACAACATATGTCTCTTAATTTATAAAAAAATATTTTCTCCTTTTCTGTCCTCTTCCATCTTTCAAAATCCAGCATCACTGAATCGCCTACTGTCCTGCAATGTGTTGTTTCCTTCTTCAGTACAACTTCCCCAATACCTGACATCTATAAAATACAGATTCATGCAATTTATGTTCCTCTTCAGCTTATCCTCTATTCTTCTCCTCCTACTGTGCCATCTTACATCCTAGCACAACTCAGTAATATATCACAACATCTCACCAGCTCTATCTCAACCACCTGTCCATACTTCCACTTTACACTCTGCAGATAATGCACCAAACATATATGATATTGTCTCTCACCTTTATTACAAATATAGGCTGATTAATTGCACTTCAACTCAAACTAAAACAAAATCTAAAACAAAATTTAGTGCAAGAATCCTCTCCATAAAACAAGTATGCATAATTCCCTAATATACGAAAATCCTTCTAGTAGGATATATATATACCCTAATCTTGGTCCCATCTATCACAATGAACACGAATATAATTCTCTCTCACACATTTTTGTAACCCAACAACATCCAGTCCCCAACCCTATTGATCTAATTTTGCTGCAAAAAAATGTTATGATCTAATTTTGCTACATAAAATTGTTAGAAGTATAAGAAATAAAACTGCTGAACTACATGCCTGGATTACCCAACATAAGCCTGATGTTCTCTCTGTAACTGAAACCAACTTAAATCCAGCAAAAACAACTCCAGAGGTATACCTCCTGGCTATACTATCATCTGTAATGACCATATAAAGAGGAAAGATGGTGGTATTACTTTAATATTTCCCAATGCTTACCACATTTCAACTTACAGCAAATCAATACCAAAATTCAGTTCAGCAGAGCTTCTTACTGCTTTCCTCAAAATGAACAATAACAAATATGTATTACTGTCCTTTATATTCCTCCTGGTGACAATACAGCTATACAGGATGATATCCTACTTGTGATATCCATAACACTTGCACAAGAAAAATATTACTAGGTAATGTGAATGTCAATTGATTGGATATAACCTCTAACTCCCTTACATCTAGTATGAACTTCTATGGTTTCACACAACTAATTAATAGCACCACACATATAGAATTACATCAAATTCTCTATTAAACTGGATCCTAGTATCAGATCCTAAGAGATACTTCATCACAGCTACAATGTCAGACTCCTCAGTGATCATCTACCAATCTACACAACTAAACACCTCAGACAACAATTTAAACAGGATATTTATAAAACAACATGTAATCTTTCCAAGTTCAACATTTCTACGCTATCATCTATTAACTGGAACTTCTTAAAAATCCTCCCCTTAGACAATGCTATGATTGAATTCGATACAACTTTTCTAAATATCCTAAATGACCTTGCATTTCCTAGAAGGAAGAGACTGAAAACTATTAATGCAATCTGGCTATCCAAAAAAAGACTAGATTGCTAATACAGGATAAAGGAAATCATGAAAAGAATGGAAACATATAAAACACCTCAATGTGTTTAAAACTTCAGAATGATTTCACAATCATACTAAAAAGCAAGTAAATGAAAACAAAAACTATAATAACTTTCAGAATAATACTAAACACAGCACTAAAAAATGTTGGACATCCATTAAAGAAATTTTACATCCCAACCAAACATTAAACCCAAACTATACTATACTTCAACTCTAATTTTCTAAATAGTATAGCATCTCTAACAAAAGATTCCTCAACATCTAATCCCAACCCTGCCCAACAGCCAGGTATCACCACATCCACTTTCACCTTCAAATCTGTGCCCATATCCTATATAAAACTATCCTTAAACAAACGTAAACCATGCTCTTCTTTAGCTGATGATATCCCTGGCTAGTACTTAAAAATAGCAGCCAAAAGCATTGCCTGTCCTGTCTCAATCCTAATAAAAACTTCAGTTGAGGAATACCATATTCCCTCAGTCTGGAAAAAGTCACACATTACTCCTCTGCACAAAGGATGAAATTTAACAACATTAATAACTTTAGACCTATAGCAATCTTACCTCCCCTTGCCAAAATACTTGAATAGTGTATTCATAAACAATTGCTATACTATCTCCTGCAGGAAGAACTCCTATCTACTACACAACATGGCTTCTGTCCTTCCTATTGTACTAGCACTGCCCTTCTAACCTATATAGATATTTTTAATAAAGCTAGAGATAATGGCAATCTAGTATCTTCCTTATTTCTAGACTTGTCTAAAGCCTTTGACACAGTTTATCACAACAAATGTCTATTTCAAATGTCCTTACTAGGTGTCTTTCAGCCCACCCTTCTGTGGTTCAAAAGTTACCTGCTCAATAGATATCACTCAGTAAAATAGTACTCTACACTCTCTCCTTAACTCTGTCACCAGCAGGGTATCACAAGGCTCTATCCTTCATCCTCTCCTTTTTAACATTTTCACCAACACCCTCTCTACTTCCACACAACATGGTAGATGTCTGATAACATGGTACACCACCAAAAAATTACTCAGGAAGCTTGAACAGCCACTGAAACATGACTTTGCAATTCACAACTCATGCTCAACTCAAAAAAGACCAAGCTACACCTTTTTGCACAAATCCATCTCTCATGAAAAAACAAAATGTAAAGTCCTCTCTCTTCATACTACAACCACTGAAATCACTTTTCATAGCAAACTATTAGGGGTAATAGTGAATGACAATCTTACATTCAACCTCCATATACAAAATTGCATAAGAATAACTCATCAAAAAATAGGGAAGCTTCACACAGCCACAGATATTCTCAACAATGCAACTAAAACTACACTTGCCACTACTTATATCCTTTTCCCACTTCTTTATGGTGTTCCCATCCTTACTAACCTCCAGGCTTCACAAAAATTGAAACTTGAATGATGCTATAACAAAGTTGCTAAATTTGCAGCACATACACCTTTCTGAACTCACCACTGTATAGCACTGAAAAGCCTAAATTTGTTAGAACTGCCATATCAATTACCATATACACAGCTTTTTACCACCTATAAAATTATCCAGCATACATCTGCCTATCCAGCACTAAAAAAAACATTCTACACGACTATATTCTAACACAGTTTGTTTCTTTTACAAGGAATCAAGGAATTAACAAAGGTGATCTTAAACTGCATTTGTCACTAAGAAGGGAAATTTGTCAAACAGGAAGCCACTCTTTTTCTATAGTATGTTTCACTTCTGCTGTATTCAGCTTTGTGTATTAGTAAGCAGAATGTCAAACACTAAATCAATGACTTTTCTTTTCAACACAAAATACTGATCATAGCAGGCAGAATGCAAGAAACCCCAATGAAAGTAACACCATCTGCTAAATTGTAATGAAACACATTGTATGGAATTACTATTAGGGTGGGGGTGTTTTGTAAGTTAATGTGTGGGATTGGAGTCAGGCCAGGAATAAGGGTAATGTTACCTTTTCAGTTATCTGTAGCTTTATACTAATCTGGCTAATACTTACAAGTTTTATAACGCCTTTTTGAATGATATATGTATCCTACCAGGACATGTATTTCTTTTTCTTTTTGGGACTTGTTGGAACTGTAAATAAACAATGCCAGTGGTATTGCAAATAATGCCGAGGGTGCAGGGTGTGTAATACGTAAAATCCGCAAATATGTTTTGCCAGTACTTTGTACAAACCACTGCATTGAGAATGCTCAAATATAGTAACATGACAGGATAGCAAAAATAACAAAAAAATGACCTTATAATGTTCAATTTTGTTTGTTTTTCGTTATTTTTAACTTTCAATGTTGTTGTCTCAGTTATGTGCATTTTGATGATTTAGTGTTAATTCGATGTACTAAAGTAGATCATATATATATATATATATATATATATATATATATATATATATATATATATAGTGCCTTTCATTTGCTTGAATATCAGATGATTGATTTTTATTTGATGAAATGCTATTTGTGTGTATGCATATATCTATATTTATATTTATAGCTATATATCTATGGTGCCTTTTGATTGTTCAAAAATCAGATTAATGATTTTTGCTCGATTCCACATTTCTTCAATCTTATTGGTTAATGTATAAATAATAAGCTGGGTGCACAAGCCTCAGGATAAAAAAAGTATCCAATTATGGTAGGAGTACTGGTGCCAGTCCTGGAAAAAATGAAAGTGCTGAATCCTTAAAACATGGAAACATTCCTACAATAGGGTTAGGCCAAGCTCAGGGGGAGGATTTCCCCCCTGTTGTAAAGGGAAGTAGTAGTCTACAAAAATCTCAAAAACATAGGCATATAGATGATAGAGTGGACTGCTGAGGATAAGAAAGAAATTATGTATTTTATTGTTATACAAGAAGCCCAGAATTTTCACACAAAAGATATACAAAAAGATTAAAAAAGAAATTAGAGGAAAGAAAAATACTTGCACGAGCAAATTTTTCAAAATCTTCAAATGCAAATCTGTGTTCATTAATACAACATAGTTATAAAAAAAACATATAGACCAGGAAACCCTGGTCCATTTGGAACAAAATGAAGCAAGTGAGGAAGTGCAAAAATATAAAGAACAAAATCTAGAGATTTTTAAAAGGTATAACAAAGAAATATGAGCATGGGAAAGAAAGAGACATCTGGTATGGTGAAATTTTTTTGCAAATGAGAAAAGGGAGAAAGTCAGATTAATCAATACAAAAGAAGCACCCCAAAGTTATTTGAAGAGAAATACAGGCAAAGGCACCAAAATATGAAAACTTTCACAGTACAAAAAACAAGATCACAAAGGGAGAATGTAGAACAGAAGATAAGTAAAGCAGAATTAAAAAAAGTAGAAGCTGAAGCTATAGAATACCTATGAAGTGAAGGATTTTGTGTAAAAATTCTATCACAGGTTATATCACAGCATGATGGGAACAAAGAGTCCCCTAAGTAAGGAGAAGCAGGAGGAGCAGAAGACATCTAAAGATGCAATATGGATATGGGAAAAAAACAGTACAATGTTCAAGTAATGTAAAAATAGTAGCACCAAAAATATTTGAAGAGAAATAGAAGCAAAGGCATCTGGCTATGGAAACTTTTACAATACAAATAAATAAATAACTATAAGAAAACCAACTGGCAAAGAAGAAAGGAGGATTAGTAATAGAGAAGTTAAAAGAAAATAGAAACTGAGGTTATGGATTACCTCAGAAGTGAAGGATTTAGTATAGAAAATCTAACTCAGATGAAAACACAGCAGGATAGAATAATGAATCCCAAAATTAAAGAGAAACCAATGGAATGGAAAACATCTAATCAGCTGTCATATGAAGATACTTTGGAGCCTTCCATAGGAAACCAGTACAAACATCCAGTTGGAGTTGTACAGCAAGGGACGGAACAGGAAACTGTGGCAACTCTGATGCAGTCAGTGATGTAGAGTGATAGTCCAGTGAGTTCCCATATAAAAGAGCAACAGATAACAGAGAATGTGGCACAAGAAGATGCTCTAGAGCTTTCTGTAGAATGTCCACAGGAAACGGAGAACAAAGAATGTGCCTCAGTTTAGAAGAAAATGATCTAAGGGAAGAGTTGCTTGATTTAATAGAGATAGGTACACATACTGAGATCAATGAAAGAAATAGACTGCAGAAAGTCTATAAGACTCAAATGTTAGATGTTTGATAAAACAAATGAGCACAGTATTCAGGACTGTTCACAGCAATTCATGCAATATGACACAAGTAAATAAGATATGTTACTGTGTAGTTAAATTAATAACAGTTAAAGTCTTATCACAAAAGCACATGACAGTAAGGGAAAGGAATGGGGAAAATGCCATCATGGAACTATTGATTAGAGAAAAGTATAAATAAACTAAGACAAGAAGTATCACTGTTAGAAGAGTACAGAAGAGGGAACATATCAAAAAAATACTCAGAAATATAGATGTGACAAAAGCAATGCACAGTATCTGAACAGTTAAGGATCTATTGTACACTATTGCGAATAATAAACTAAATATTTCAGAACAGGCAGAAAAACTTAGAATATATGCAGATATATGTAAAGGAAAAGTACAAAATAAACAATTTATTGATGACCCAAAAAAGTTTTATAGAGAATTGGGAAACAAGGCAAAAGGAATTAAAACACCACCAAAAAAGAAGAAATATATACATTTTGGAGAAATATCTATGAAAATCCTGTGGAACATAACAAAAATGCTGAATGGATAGAAGTAAAAGAAAGAATAAGAAGTTCAAATATACAGGATATAAAATGGGATGAAGTAATGGCCAGAGAAATTGAAACAAAATAAAGAAACTCTCCTAAATGAAAAACCCCAGGCTCAGCTAGAGTACTTAACTTCTGGCTAAAAGTAGTAACATCTTTACATGAAGATTTATCCATGAATAAGAACTATTTACATATGCACACCAAACAGACAACAACCTGGTTAACAACAGAAAAAACAATACTCCTTCTTAAGAGCAAACCTACAAGCTATCCTAAAAACTATTGACCAATAACTTGCCATCCGACAATGTATAAACTTTACA
>NC_056728.1:1499892633-1500012633 GCF_019279795.1 Protopterus annectens
GTCCCTTCACCACATGTTTCTAATTTGCAAACAGAAAGCTGGTGAGGGTGTTACTTTTTTTTTGTTTTAATTGTGAGATGTACATTCACAATGCCTAAGAGAACTGACAGACCTTGATGGAAAATCCCAGTGTGAATATGTGTGTGGATATTACAGAAGAAAACATTGATTGCTTGTTGCCTGCTAATTGGTACATAGATGATGACTGACTTAATAAAACATGCAGAACAGCTATTCTGCAATTCATGGCTCACACTGTATTCAGACAAATTTAAAATATACAGTGGCTTTGTATGAAATACCCATACAGGATGCCAACAGATTAACAAAGAAAACTAAACAACTTTATCTCATCTTCTAATTTTTAAAGACTAGAAGATGGTTACACTGTCCTGTCATGTAAATAAATAAACAAGTAAATAAATAAATACTACTAATAAAGCATTAACAAAATAAAAAGGATGCAAAGTCAAGATGGTTACAAGCTATCACCCATATATTAGTCACTACACCTATTGACCATTGTGGCTAGAAATTAATTTTCTGACTCACGAAGCTGTGTCAGAGAAGGATGACCAATACTGAAGAGGTAACCATACATCAAGAGAACAGGAACAGGTGCTGGCAGATTCAACATTAATACATGGCATTTTACTGTTTCAAGCTACTAGATTAAAATCACTTCTAGCAAGATAATATACTAAAAGTACCCTGGTCAGAAAGAGATTAAAATTGCTAACATGCCAGTAGCAAATTAATGAAATGGCTTCGCCTTTAGCAACCCCTCCCTCCCTAAAAAAACACACCATAGATCTGTGCTATATGACCAGTTAATTTGCATCTGTTTTAGTAACCAGCATTTATTACTCAGGATTGTCAGATACCTTCACCTTTGACTTTTATTATTGCAAATTGCTGTTATTTCCATGTTTTTTCTATTTTCTTTTATTAATTCCACTTACCTTTCCTTATGACTGATTTCATTTTCTTGACTAATAGCTTTGCCTTCCAAAAGGCTTACACCTTTTTAGCTAAAGAATTTTTATGACTAGTAGTGTTGCGTTACTGCTGGCCTAGAATCCTCATCCAGGTTGTTAGAGCCAGTTAACCTTGTACTTGACAATGTGAGTTTGTAATTAACGGCAGACTGTTAAGGCTGAACAATATATCAGTTAGTCTACTTATTCACTGGGAGCTTCATGCCTTACCCCATTCTGACTATCATGAGGGCATGACACCTGTATTCTTATCTTAGAAACATTGTAGGTACTTTCCAATTGCTTGTTCAGCTGGAGTGTTCCTCATCCTACATAGTTCATTATAGGTCCTTACCCAGTTCCACTGTGCATAATTCCTTATCTTGAGCCATCACCTTTCCCCTCACGAAGGTCTCTTCCACTGTTAAACATAAATGACAGCTTCTTTCCTTATTTATTTCTTATTTTCCTTCCTTTACTTTTTGCACATTACTGTGTTTTTTGCTACCTATTCTTAAATCATTGGTCTGAGGAGGTGATTTTAATTAGTTTTTGATTTAATTGAGCTATTATTTAAATTTTTTCTTTGTTTGATTGTATTATATCTAATGAAGTGCTGGTTACAGGAGTAAAAGTGCTTATTTTTTACTGTTTTCAGAACAGTAATGTATATTCTCCTATACCATATAAGTTGGTTTCTCTTTTTTATAATTAATTAGGTTTGGGAGGGTGGCCTAATGGTTAAGGTATTTGCCTTACAAACATAAAGTGCAGGATTTGAGTCTCACAAGGGATAATTGTCTAGGCTTACAATGGTTCACAAGGGCAATTGGCCTAATACTAACCTATGAACATAATGTAGTCTGTAAAATTCAGTAGGAAGTTTAGTGCCAGATATATTCACAATATTTACAGTAAAACATCATTGCATTGCTAGAAACAAAGCTATCAGATGGGAAACTACTACAATGAGTTTTAGATACAATGTGTGCCTATTTAATATTTCCTTCCACATATGTAGTCACACCGCTATATGCCATTTACTCTTTTTCTCCCACATTTATAGGATTTTATAACCCTCATTTTTGTCTATGAAGACTGTTTGTTCTTGTAGAAATTTGTTATTTCAACTACTGTAGGGCACCGGAGTTATAATTACACCTTTTCAGAGAAATTGCCACTGAAAGATGCCATATTCTTTTTTTTTTAATGTTGAATGATATTCACACTCATTGGACTTAGCCATGAGAGTAACTTCCGAAGGCCACTCCTAAGCACAGTGCTGGCATGATTCTTTGAGATCAATAGACTTGAATTAATGTATGCAAATGCAGAGATAATGTAATTCAAATGAAAATTGCTTTAGAATGTCTCATAATAATAAGACCTCTTCCTACCTGTTTGCAGTTCATAGCTGTTTTTGACGGATATCTCCATTCCTCATAGAGGTATTATAAACATAAAAATTTCTCTTCTTCTATTACTTTGCATTTGGAGAAGATACTTGCTGTTGCTGCCAGCCTAGCTATTTCTCAGTTAGAACTGCTTGTCTTGACAGAGCTAAGACCACCTACGCCCCTTGGTGCTTGTCGGCCAAGAAGTGAAAGTGCAGACAAAGAATAACCAATTATAATTTTGATAATCAAGAAATCTTTGATAGATTTACTGTGGACAGGTATATTGTAATAGCTTTAATAAGTATGTATGGCCCACAGATGGGGACTGGGGGGTGGCTTTCCTTTACCTGTGGATGCTAAGGCATGTGTGGCACTCACTATACTTGCCAAGCAGAACTTCCAGAGATGAACTGGAGACACTAGGTATATCTGAGGTTTCTACCATGAGGATACATCAACAGTTCCTTGACATACACTTGCCATGAGTGGATCAGTATATTTATCCACTAATGTCAACACAGGACCAAGCCAGAACCATGAGTGTGCCCTGGGATGGCATCTGCCCCTGCAGTGCTCTGTACAATATATTGCACCAGTGTTGCCATTAGTGGCCCCATCAGGACATTGAGGTGAGTGGTATCAAAATACAAAGGGCTTACATTCCATCAACTGCTAGGTAGAGTGAAATGCATGGGGCTGGATCACCACCATCCTGGCAGAGCCCATAATTCTCATATTTGTCATTAAACTCAGTCTGCCCTGGCTTGCTGCATGTTAGAATTCCCCATGGCCGCATTAATGTTAAGTGGACATTTTTGCTACAGTTATGTAATTAGCTATACCTTGGTTAATGCATTGTTTTGTACTAACTGACTCTTCCTTTGTTGTGACTTTCCTCATTTTTCTTTTTTTCTTTTTTTTTCCAGGTCATGCATGCTACCCACTCAAGCCCTAATTGATGACCCCTTGTATCGAACCCTATATAAGCTGCAAAAGAAAGCTACAACATTACCCTGTTATAGACATGGATAGTCAGTTGAGTGTTTGGCCTGCTTAAAGCCTGTTACTATAGTCTGGGAGGTGCCCTTCAGTATGACCCTGGTACTACACACATGTTGCATTCTGCATAATATAATCATGCATTGGTCTTGTGGTGAGGAGCCCCAAAATGGCACTGCAGTTCCCAGTATAGGCCCTTCTATGGCTAATGAGTGTGTTGGTGGCCAGCTTGAAGCAGTAGTAAGGACACCATCTGTGAAGCTCATATACAGTGTATGGCTGCATAGGCAAAGAGATGGTGTCTATTCTATGACTAGGTTAGAGTTAATTTCATTATAAGAAGAATATATAGTATAATTGATGCAATCAGTCCTATATTTTGGCTATCTTGTATGGTGCAAGGCCTAAAGTCACTGTTCATTAGACAGTCCCTCCTATAATTAAATATATATATTTTTAAATAGTTACGTAGATGTTTTACATATAGTGTCTGTTTATTGTCACCATATACTAAGACCTATGCTTGACTGCTCACTGAGATCTGTGCAGTGGATTGAAATGGCACTTTTTATGGAATATGTAATTTGTGTTGTATTGCTGGATGTGTTTTGTTTCTGGACTGCAGGGAAATACGCAGATACTGCCTCTGATGTAATGTTCATTGTTTAACACTTCCTATTGAAGTACTTCTCTGAGTAATTTGTAGAAATTCTGTGTATTTAACCATGTATTATTGCTGTACCCATAGGCACTATCACCAACACTAGTCTCACTGATCATTGTGTATGACATGCTTGCCCTACTGTATGTCATGGTTGTATGAAGTAATGTAATTTTAGTAAGAATAAGTGTATCTTCAAAGGAAAAACAGATTTTTTTTAGTTGCTATTTTTTTTAATTCATCAATGATATTACTTCAGTTTTCCAATAGTAGAGACCCTAGGTCATCTGATAATATTATACTTAGATATTTATGCTAGACTTTGGGTAGCACAGAAGCACAATGGATAGTGTTGTTGCCTCATAACAAGGAGTTCCCTAGTTTGATTCTCAGCTGGGATGCCCTCTGTGTGGCATCTGCATTCCCTTCTTGTGTTCACTTGGGTTTCCTCTGGGTGCTGCAGTTTCCTCACACATTCCAAAGACAAGCAATAGGTGGATTGGACACTCTAATTTGGCCATAGATGTGAGTGTGTGCACATGTGTGTGTTGTGGAAGAATTACCGAGGTAGGGATAGCCACCCAGTGGTGTAAACCTTGGCTCTAGATGATTGTCACTGTTGAAGTTACATCCCAACCATTGTGTAAAAATGGGAAAAAAGGGTTGTTGATGGATGGATTTATATTAAATTTACTGCATGTTATGTCTATGTAGATGACTTTCATTTTGATCACGGTTAATTAATAACACTCCATTCTTATCTATATTTAATTTTATTTATAATTTTTAAAAGAGTTTAACTGCTTTTTGTATTTCTTTATTTGTGATATTAACATCAGTAACTATTACAAGAATATCATCTGTAAGCAGTTGGATTTTACAGTAGAATAAAGCATTAATATTGAAACATTCAATTCTGGGATTAATTCGTATATAATTTGCACAGGGTTCCGCAAATTATGCAAATTAAATGGAAGAAAAATAGCACATTTCTTCCTTCCTTTCTTTCTTTCCTTCTTTCTTTTAAGCATGATGGAGGAAGGATGCTTTTTTAAATTTTAGAAGTATTGTATAATTATATAATTGAACGTATACATTCTTTTGGAAATTCCTATAAATCAAAAAAATGCATAAATGAGACCAGTTAAACACATTAAATGCTTTTTCAAGATCAAAACTGATAACTGCCAATTTTGGACATTTTACTTTAGCATTTCTTATAATTGTTATAATTATTTCATATTCTCTTGAGTCTGTCTATTTGTTATAATCTTTACTTAGTCTTTATTAAATAGGTTGATATTCATTTTAATGTATTTGCTAAGTACTGAAAGAAAAATAAATATCATTTGAGTTTATTACTGATATGAGCCTCTAAGAGGAGCATTGATCAGAGTCTTTACCTGCCTTTAATATTAGTGTTGTTAAAGACTAATTTCAAGGGTCAGAATGTCACTTCCTTTCATTACTGCTAATAAAACCTTCTTTAGCAAGTAAATCATATCTTAGAGTAGTCATTTGCATTTTCCTTAGATTAAACCATATAACTTCATACTTTATTGTTTTTTTTTTTTTTTTTTTTTTTTGTAGTTTACTTTTAATTTTTCTAAAAGTTGTCTATTTCATTAAAATATTACTTTGTTCAGAATCTTTTTATTATGTTGTCTACTAAAAAGGTATTTTGGCCTTTTTATTCATGCTCTGTCTTATTTATTTCTTCATAGAATTTACTAAATTTATATAATATATCTTTGATGTCAGCTATTTCCTCCAAATCATAATTTATAGTGGACTTAATTTGATGAGTTTTATTGTTTATTTTAATTTGCTATTTTGTCTATGAAGTTCTCTTGGTGTGGTAAAACATGAATGGAATTTAATATTTTGCAGACTTATCTCTGTTTTATGAGTTACAATTTCTTGGAGCTTAGCTTATGATTCCTTCAATATTTTGATGTTGTTTTCAGAACCCCTTTGTAGTTTCAGTTTTACGGAGTTTATGTATATTATTAATATCCTCATACATTTTTTTCTTTTATTAATACACCAGGAAAACATACAATTTCTACATGAAAATAAAATTTTACATACTTGCATATTTTTTCACTTACTAAATTATTCATATTCAGTCCAAAATATTATTTAACGTGCTTAAATAACCATCCTTTAAAATTATGCTGTTTAGCTATATAATCTGGAATTCAGTAGAAAAAAAAATTCTTATATCAATGTCTAGGTTAAAAAGTAATGGCATTGTGATCAGACAATACCACTTTATCAATCTTATTTTGTTGATAATTTGAGATATAAACTCCGTTTATACCAGCTTGGATATCAAATAAATAAGACTAATTAGTATAAAATAGAGAGTCTTTATCTGGGAATATCATTACATATTTTAGGTTTAAATTTTATGACAGCTGTTATTTAATCTTAGCTGAGATTGTTATCCTCTTGTCATTATTCACATTTGCTTCTTTTTTATCTAAGGTATACTTAAAATCTCTACCAGCTATTAAGCTTTTTTTATCTTACTTAGTAATATCTTTATAAAATCTCTAATGATTATTGGTCTAATTCCTGGAAGCCATTACATATTTGCTATCACAAATATTATTTTATGATATCCTAAAATAATTAAGAATATCATTCCTTTTCTATCAGTATAAGTACAACAAATGTAAATCATAACTGGTGTACTCCTCTCTAAAGTTGCAGTTCCTCTTCTTTTATTTATTTATTTGACAGTCTTTTACCAGTAATATCCCATTTTCAAGGGAGGCCAGGGGATAAAAGCTTGAGTTCATGCAATGTGAACATATGTATACATAGTGCAAATATTTGGAGAGATATGATTGCTAAGAACATCAGGTAGAGTGCTGCTAATAGTAAAATTACTGGAGAGTGATACTAGAATCCAGTGAAGGATGGAGCCTTGATTGGTGTTTTTGCTGTATATAGTTGGTGTACAAATGTGCTGATAAAAATCCAAAAAAAAAAAATCAATACTTGCAGAAGGAGAGTCAGATGTTAAATAAAATCCCAAAAAAGTCAATACTTGCAGAAGGGGAGTCAGATGTTAAGTTTCCACAGCTGCAGTTGACATCTCCTAATATGATAGTTTCAATGGTAGTCATATAAGTAAGCAGGAAAGGATGCCTACGAGATTTGGTATGTTTTGACCTGGCAGAATATACAGTAGTGTTTTGTACAGACTTTTTTGTCAAGTTTTAACAAGATAATAAGCATTTCTGAATTAGTAAATGTTGGTATATCATCGGAGTAGGTTGTAAGATTGTAGTTGTTAGGGAAGAATAATGCAATTCCTCCTCAATTTTATGTAGTCTGTCTAGTTTAAGAATATTATAGCCTGTATTGTTAATCTAGAACATGATGTTGTTGTTGCTGAATCTAATATTAATGAAGTGAATGTTGACATATCCCATGTTAAAGACATTGCTAATATATCTGAAGGGCCTGCTAGTAATGTGATTTTGTATCCAACAGTCATACAAACTAAGGGACATAATAGGCAATGTGATAATCTTCCTAATGTTTTTAATTCTAATGTAAAGGGTATTGTGAACAATATCAACACTAAGAATGGGAACATGCCAGTAGTTAGGAAGAAAGTGATGACAAATGAACAAGGGAAAGATAGTGATGTTACAGCTCCATCACAAGAGGTCCCTTACCCTATCCAGTCCCCCCTACTCCGAGGGCGTTCTCGCTCAATGAGCAGGGGAAGGCAAAAAAGGAAATTTATAGAACCAAACCCAGTGGGACCCACACTCAAGAAAATGTGGACAAAGACAGGGAATCCCTAGTTATAAATTTATCACACAAGGACCTTAGTACTGAAGAGAAAGAAGTACTAGGGAAGGGTTTATCCTTTATACCTACCCGAATGAGTGAACACACTGATACTGTAATAGATGTGAGGATGTTTGTAAGAAATTTGCAACTTAGACTTGATTTTGGAGAAGTTGATAGGGACCGAGTCATTAATGTGTTTAAACCGGTGAGCACTTACTCTCCTGCCTTACACCCAGTGATTGACACTTATACTAGACTTGTAGAAAATGATTTGTATGACTATTACTCAACCAAAAAATTTAAACAAGGGAAGAAATTCGGCAAAAATAATCTGACCTATAACCAGAGGAAAGCACTACAAAATTTAAAAGATGATGACAGCATCGTGATAGTACCAGCAGATAAAGGAGGACCACTAGTAGTTATGAGCACTGAACATTACGTTAGAAACATGACTGATATGTTGAACAATGATGGCAGTTACTTGAGACTAGACATTAATGATGTAATTATAAGAATTTTTAGAGTCTATGATACTCTAGATGATTTATTAAGAAGTAATCTAATTAAGAAAGACTTTTATATGTTTCTTAAAGTCAACCATCTGTTATTTCCTGTTTTGAAAGGACTCCCTAAAATACATAAAGGGTTAGAAAACCCCCCCATGAGACCCATTGTCTCAGGACGTGGGTGGCTAACAGAACCATTCTCCCTTTTTGTGGAACAACACTTGAAAACAGTATTGGAAAGTAATGCAAACATCTTAAAGGATAGTAAACAGTTTCTGCTAGAGTTGTATGAATATCTTTCCAAAGAAGACAATATTGAAGACTATTTGCTAGTAACTTTGGACGTAAAAAGTCTTTTTACTGTCATACCTAATGATGCAGGTATTAACAGCGTCTCCAATTATCTTAGAAAGTATGCAGACATGGATAATCAATTCATAGAATTATTAACCATGTTTTTGGAAACTATACTAGAGAACAACATCTTCATTTTCAATGATAATTTGTATATACAAAATGATGGCGTAGCTATGGGCACATCTTGTGCCAATAGCTACGCCAACATAGTAATGGCTGAATGGGAGAATGAAGAGTTATTCCACCTTTCTTCTTTTAGAAACAATGTTGTTTTCTATAAGAGATTCGTGGATGACCTCTTTCTGGTCTGGAAAGGAAATATAGACAACTTGTTAGAATTTGAGAAGGATATCAACAGCCTAACACCTTTTCTTAAGTTTACTATGTCATACTCTTTGGAACTTATTTCTTTTTTGGACGTGAATGTAATGAAACTAAGCAACGGTATCATCAATACCTCCGTCCACAGGAAAATGTGCTTCAGGAATTCCATTCTACACAGGAATAGTATGCATCCCAAGCACATTTTCGATAATGTAATTAAGGGACAAGTAATGAGAGCATCCAGGCTCAATCCCACTGAGATAGGTTTTCTAGATGAGGTCGAAGGGTTAAAGGACAGATTATTAGAAAGGTCCTACAGTGCAGGAGATGTAAATAAAGCAATAGATGAAGTATATGGATTAAGAGACACTAGAGCACGTCCTTACTTTTCCAGCAGAGTTAATATAGAAGATGAAGAAGACACTAGCAATAGAGTAAAAGATTCAGTGGTTAGCTTCTCGCTATACTATACTAAAGATATTAGTGAGGTTAAGAATATATTAGCCAAACATTGGCATCTATTGAGGATAGATGATGATGTCCGTAGTCTAATAGGTGAACAACCAAGATTCAGCTATAAAAATAAATTCAACCTAAAGCGAACTCTATGTCATAAACTCACGAGCAGCCACTTTACTCACCATATCAACACCATTCCCTGCAATAACTGCAATCAATGCAGTTACATTAATACTGACGTACATTTTAAGTTACCATCCACAGGGCACACCTTCACCTTCCACACTGGTACCTCATGTAGAACAGACAATGTGGTCTACTTAGCTCAGTGCTGTGCTTGCACAGCTTTCTATATAGGAAAAACGAACAGACAGCTAAGAGAGAGAGTAAGGGAACATAATTACAGCATAAGGATAGGTGATGAAAGGAATGCCCTAGCCAAACATGTTAAGAAGAAAGGAAGTAAACACACCTTTACATTCTTTGTTATACAAATCATCACACATACTTTAAGAGGAGGGGACATAGAAACAACTACTCTAGAACATGAGACTAGATGGATCATTCGTTGTAAAGCTGATCACCCCCCTGGCTTGAATGACAAAATTGACATCTATCCCTTTCTTAAAAAGAGGAGATTAGGTAAAACTTTTAAGTAATCGTATCGACTGTATTTATCTTTGCGTATAATTTTTACTATTATTGTTCCTATGAAATGCATTGTTAAGATCATATGGACTTTTTAATCATAATAGAGAAGTAATATGGTTAGGAATTATAGCCTTTGTTAATGTATATAATCCTCTATATTTATTTACATCCATATTCATGATTCAATATTATGCTTTTCTATGAATTCAATGATGTTTTTAAGTACATCCAATAGTTTAAATAATTTATAGTTAATATATTCATAGATTATACCTATGGTAAAAGGCTTTGTATTAAGTTATGCATGTCTAATGCATTTTGTAATTTAAGAACTACCACCATCTGGTGGCTTTTAGCTGGCATTACAATGGGAATACCCTCTAAGTAATTCTCAAAATGAAATATATACAAAAACACAGAGGCATACCATGCTAATTTAGATAAATGATTATTTCTAAGTAGTTTTTAACTAGTTCCTTTTTTACATAGTAATATTGTCTATAATGGCGCAGATTTGAATGAGTTGATGTTTAAGTATTATTTTGCTCAATGCATCACTATATTCTAAGTGCTTTAATTGAGTGTACAAAAAATTCTTTAATTGATTTGATTTCTTAAATGAATTGATTATTTAAGGGCTGTTCCTGTTAACCAACTTTGTACAGTCTGATGAAGCCCTCTATGGGGGAAAGCGCTTACTGATCGTGAAATAAAGAACGTTCCCTTTTTTATTTTATGTGGAGCTATTGTTCTTTTTGAACGAGTGGATTCTTTCTATATTTGAAGTGTAAAAGCCACTGTGTTCCTGCGACATTGCTAAGGATTTATTACTATATTATAGCCTGTGATTAGAAATTTTGGAGTCTTTTTTATTAAAGCCAGGTTTCCATGGTGGTCAGGTTGTTTGAGGTATGTTGAAATGTACAATCATGAATATCTATGATTTTGTTGCAGATACTGCATAGTTCTACATTTACTAATTTTAAGATTTTATTATAGGGTGTGGTTGTTGTTGGGTGGGTGAGACCAGGATTGAGATGGATATCACCAGACAGAGTGATGCATGAGAAGTATATGGAGATAAGTTTAGTTTTAAGAGGATTCTTATTCATGTAAGAATATATTTTGCCAATGTAGGGTCATGATAAGTTTTTAGAAATTTTAGTCAGGGGGAGATTGAGATACCTGGATCCAATAGGCAGGGAGAGATCAGAGTAACTTGTAACTAAGTAAGCTTTTGAAGTACTGATAGTTATAATTCCCATAGGCAAAAAAAATGTTGGATGATTGCAAAGCTATAGAATATGTAAGAGTTAGTAGAACTATAGAAGTGGAAAGAAGAACCATTGGGATAGCAAGAAAATGGTTACTGTGGAATAGTCCTTAAGAGCTAACATTGTGAATGGTTAAGGGTAAAAGGTTTGAAAAACATTTGAGAATGAAGGCTATAGTAAGGTTGTGTATAGACAGGAAGTGACTAGAAGATAATTACATAAGAATAAACTAGTTGCGAGCTCAATGAATAAAATGAATTATAAATAATGATTAGATACAGTAGTTATTTTAGATTAGAGAATGGGTGATCTGTAGATTGCATCCTGATTGAAGAACAAATATTTTTCAGCAGGGTATTAATATACAAGTAATGCCCACTGAAAAATGAGTCCGCCTCTTCACAGCAGCATATCAAGCTGGCATGGAGCTCAGATTGAAAAAATAATTAACAGCTGCCATTATTTTACACTCACTAAGCAGCACTTTTGCTGTTTAGTGAGTGTAAAATAATAAAGAAAAAAGTTAAAAAAAAAAACATTTGTGGATGTGTTTATGTGTGAGAGTGCATGCATGAATGAGAGTGACAGCTTGATTGAACCATTATCTTACACTCACTAAGCAGCACTTTTGTTGTGCGTGTGTGTGTGTGTGTGTGTGTGTGTGTGTGTGTGTGTGTGTGTGTGTGTGTGTGGGGTGTGTGTGGGTGTGTGTGTGTGTGTGTGTGAGTGAAGAGTGAGAGCAATCTCTGACAGCAGCAGCATGAGATAAGAGGTTTGCATACCTCTTGACCATACCTTTCAACTTCTCAGTACAAGAAATATGGCAGAGCCACAAGTAATGAAGGACAAACAACCAGAAATAAGCACATATTTTAAATATTGTTCTTACAAAACTTAGAAAGTTGTTAGAACAATGGGGTTTCCATTAGCATGTATTATCTGAAGGATATGAAATCTGAATCCCAAATGTTTGTCATTATTTAATGATTTCAATCTCCAATGATTTGCCAGAAAAATACCGATTTTATGAGGAAGGGACAAAACTTATGAGCCTAAAATATGGACATTCTGCAAAAATCTGGACAATTGGAAAGAATGCTCTGCTGACTCTTTGCTCAAAATATTTTGATAAACCTAAAATAAATGGGGACAAAGGCTAAACATAGGGACATATTTTACTTGAATACTAAGATGTGTGCTAGCATGCATTTTCTGAAACAGAGGTATGCGTGAGAGACTGAGTAAGAACAACAGTAAAAATGTTTGCATAGCTCTGGACCTTTCAGCTGAAGAAATCTGGATAAAGACTAAAATAAAGAGGCAATAAAAGCTCAAAAATGGGAACATATTTTAATTACTGTTCTTATAAAATTACAAGTTTGCTTAATTAAAAGGATTTGTGTTAGTATGAATTAAAAAAAAATAATCTGAAACTCAAATGCATGCCATTATTTAATAACTTCAGTCTCTAACGACTAGCAACAAACCAAACATTTTAGGAGTAAGGGACCAAAAAATAAAATAAATGCCTAGATATTTTTAAGTGTTACATTTTAGATGTAAAATGCTTACTCCAACATCATTAGTATATACTACAGCAAGTTTGAGACATTAGGCAGAAGAACTATTTTACATCAAAAATACATAAAAAAATAATATAGTACTTAAAAATAAATAAGTAAGTTAAATGCAACGATTTTACAGAGAGCCCATTCTCTGAGTATAATAATGCCTGCCAGGATGTGTGTTAATGTCTGATTAATGCCTTCCAGTGGTGTAGAGGCCCTTCGCCTGTGGCGTCTGGCCTCATAACACCCCTGGGCGGGCATTAGTTACACATTAAAACACACCCTGTTGGGCATTATTGCTTGCATAATTAGATGTAGGAGGAGTTTAGGAGGGATGTTAAGTGGGAGGAGCTAGGGATGTATATAGGTTCATAGGTGTGTACTAGGCTAATGGCCCTGAGGCCTTTACAAGCCTACCCCTTAGAATTACCCTAGCATCATGCCACCCAAACTTAGTTACCAGTGCCTCTGTCAAGTAGAGCCACTGGAGTGATCCCCGAGTAAATTTTCTATTTCCCATCCACTCATCAAGATTTCTCTTGAAGAGGGCCAGTGAGGTGCTCTGTTTGACATATATGGGAAGTCTATTCCATAGCATGGGCAGTCTCTGGGTTATGAACCTGTCCTTCCACACATTCTGTTGATTTTGGTAATGAGGCTGAGGTCTCTGGAGCATGTGGTGCACAGGGATTGGGATTTCTTTAGATGTGGCATTTCTAACAGAGCTTGTGGCACTTGGCTTTGCAAGTCAAGCAGAGATCGCCTCTAAGTAGGTGACATGAGACAGAGAATAGTTGGAGTTTTTTTAGTCTGTCCATATAGGACAAGTGTTTAAGGCTTGGGATCCTCTTTGTGAGGTACTTTTGTGGCTTCTCCAGTTGTTGCAGGTGTCTAGTGAGGTATATGGCAAATGGGGCATTGTACTCAATGATTGGCCTAATGAGGGAAGAGTAGAAGGAGACAATGACCTCTTTCCTACTAAATGCAAAACCCTTAGTAATGAGATGTGCCACATAGAAGGACTTTCTGACCACAGTGGCAATGTGGTGGTCAAAAGAGAGGTTCTTGTGAACCTGTGTTCCCAGATCTCTTATAATGCCTTCTGTATTCAGTGGACTACCATCAGTCAGGTAATTCATGGGAACCAGGTTTTTCCCAGAGGGGATGACGACACATTTTCTGGCATTGAGCTTAAGGCCATGGTTGTGACACCAATCTCAGTGAGGCCTTTCTGTAGGATGTCAGCATAATTTGAGGAGATAATAATAGCTCCCAACTTGCAATTGTCAGGGAAATTTGTCAGCCAGAGTCCCTTTGTGTTGGCCTGGACTTCAGAGAAGTAGATACCAAACAGGAGAGGACCCAGGACCGAACCATGTGAGACTCCACTCATGACTGGTTGGCAGTCTGACTTGGAGTCAGCTACTTTCACACTGTGAGTTCTATCTGTGAGCCAGTTTGCAACCCACCTAGAGATATAGGAGTGATGCCTAGCTTAGTGAGTTTTTCTATGATTCCTGAGTGGATCAAAGGCCTTGGCCCAATCAAGGTAGACTGTATGAACCACCTTGCCTTCATCCACAGCTCTGATGACTGTATCAAAGAATTCAACCAAGTTGAGCAGGCATGATCTACCCTTCACAAAACCAAACTTTGTGTGATCCAGAGTTCCCTATATCCTTGTTTATTATGTCCATGATGATATGTTCCATAGCTGTGCATATCAGACTCGTCAGGCTAATGAGGAGATAGTTTGTAGGGTGTGTAGTCACTCCTCCTTTGTGGAGAGAGATGGCTGTCACAGTGCACCATTCAGTAGGAATAAAGCCTGAGGTGTGGCTGTGATTGAACAGGGCACATATGTGAGGTACCAGTTCACTCTGTAGTTCTTATAGAACACAGCCAGGGATACTGTCTGGTCCCATAGAGGCTGTATTCTTGGCCTTGGGCAGCAGTAATACTGGGTGCCTGGCAATCTACTGTTATGGTGATTGGTCCTTCGGGGGGAAGGTGTAAAGTTGACACTGAACCTGTCGGCCATTATATTTGCAATATCTGTTGGCTCAGTATAGGAGCCACCATTGTGCAGTAGCTCAGAGAAAATCTGGATATTGCCATGGAGATTCTTTACATAACTATAAAAGGGCTTGTGGTTGTCTTTACTATCTGCTGCAATTCTGTTTTCATAGCTAGCTTTAGAGGATTTGATGAGGGATCTTAACTTTTTGTTGAGGATGATAACGAAGTTTTTCCAGTCTTGGGACTTCACCTTATTCTGCATCAAGTTTTCTCCTTCTGTTGTAGAGATTATTTATGGCAGGGGACCACCAGATTGGCTTCATTTTTTTTGGAGGAGAGCGTTTTGGTTCTATTGTGTATGGCGAGATCCATGTATTTTTGTACGTGCTCGTACAGTGTATTGGTGTATGATTTGCCAGTCATGCAACTATTCTCCATTTGAATGGGTGCCATTAAATTATCCACCTCTGTTTTTAGGAGCCCAAAGTTACCTTTGGAGAAGTTTTTCTTGATGGCTACATTTGTGGGGGGTGAGTGGGATTTGGATTTCCAAGGTGATTAATTTGTGGTCAGATCTAACCAGGAAGGAATTGACTATTGGTGTAAAGCAACGGTCACCCATGTTAGTAATGACCAGGTCAAGGATGTTGCCACCTCTAGTGGGGGTAAGAATGAGCTGGTCCAGGGCATTGGAATTAATGAATTATAGGAAATGTTGGGCAAGTATATTAGTACATGAGTAGTTTTCCCAGTTAATGGAGGGGTAGTTGAAGTCACCCAGTATAAGAGTGTTAGGTTGGATGCTAATATTTTCCAGGGTGTTTAGGAATGTGGAGTATGAGTCTTGGGACATAGTTGGGGACATATAGTAGGCTATGACCTGAATCACTGTCTTACACAATATTAGCTGCACCTGAAGTATCTCTGATGCGTTATGTTGGGCTACCAGTCTGGAGGTGTATGCATCCTTTATGAATATGGAAACACCACTGGCTTTTAGTGTACTGTGGTATAATATGATGATATGGGGGTGGTGGTGGTAATGTTGTCTATGGAACACCACGTAAAAAAGACATTATAGGGGTGGCAAGAGCCTTGGCCAGTATCCAGAAGCCCAGGGGTGACAGATGCAGGCCATCTCTGGCAAAATATCGAGGTCTGTCAATTATGTCATCCCAGGAAGACAGATACTGGTTACCCTTAGAATGACACCAGAAACTTAGCCAGTTGTTGAAATCAATCATTTTCTGCTTGTACTGTGGTACAGTATGATGATATGGGAGTCGGTGGGAATTGGGGGTAGGTTAGGGGAGTGGAGTGAGTTCAAGTGCCTCAAGGGCGAATCAAGCAGGTTGCACCAGGTTGCCAAGGTTTTGTTGCATCCTAGAAAATAATGACTGATATAGCTATGATGCTCATTCCCTCAAGAATGCTTATACGTTTATCATGAATTATTGCAACTTTTAGTTAATGTTAAACAACAGACAATGCTAAAACTGCTTGACAAGGGGAAGAGAAATAGAATTCACTCAGTCAGTTATTTTCTTGTATAAAAAACATTGACTATAAGTAAAAAAAATCGAATGTAGAAAGTGAAATACTTTACTACTGAGGAGAAAGGAAATGGTAAGGACACAGTATGCCAGAGACTTTCCTATTGGTGGTTAATAGCTAGGTAAGTGTATACTCCATGTGCTCCAAAGCTGTGTACATGCCAACTATGAGAATTGTAAAGGGTAGCTTTTGATTGAAATAACATACTTTAGCATTCAGTAATGAAGATATTTTTTCTGTTACAGAGAAGCTTGATTTATCCAATGTTTAGGATGATGTCAGAGTAGCCTATTAGCCTTGACAGTCAGTTTAGCGTTCCTCAGCCTTCACTCTACTGTAAAGGTTTCATACATGATATTTGTGTCTGAAGTGAGGTCAAATGTTCATTTAGGGTGGCGTTTACATATTACAGTGTTCAGGAATGAAGATACTTTCTTCTGTTGCAGAGAATCTTGATTTAACAAATATTTAGGATGATTTCCGGGTACCCACGACAGTTTAGCATTCCTCAGACATTGCCTTGCTGGTAAAGGTTTTGTGGAATGACGATACCTTGCGTGATTGCTGTACCCAAAGACAGGTCAAATATTCACTTAGGGCAGCCTTTACACATCATTTTCCAGAACTGATTATGCTCACTTTCAAAGGAGCTATTTTGACCATGTTTCAGGAGATCCTATAAAATGATCATGCTTTGTTTGTTTGTCTGTTTGTTTCTAATGATAACACTGGTCTGATTTTCTCTTCAGAAAGTCTTAGGATGTCAGTGTATATGTCACCTTATACTATGTGGATATGTTAGTTCCTACCTTGTCTCAACAGCCTGAGACTGTTATAGAATTGTTAAAGATTGTTCTAGAATATATCATGCAGCATAATGTAGTTTCAAGTTTAAGGATACTTTCAAGCATTCCCTACCAATTATTTCTTCCGTGTTTTGATGGTAATTGTATTCAGCTGTTTGTTTCAAGAAATGAGCATGTGATGGGATACCTGATATTGTACATGATGTCATCATTTGTATTTTCCATTTGTCAATGTTCCAATACTGCTACAGTCAATTATACAAAACTACAACTGGTCAATGCCAGTTTCAACCACTGCATGATGTCTCACATTTATAACAAACTGATTCTGAACCTGGTCCATAATATGTCTTATATTACCCTTAATTATATTTAACATCTTAAGTAAGAACTTAGCGTTCAGACTGCAGAGAATTACAAACCAAGCCAATATGCCATATTCAAAAGTTGTTTCCAGACTTCAGAAGGACAATACAAGTCAGACCAGGGGCGAATTATTTTTAGTTCCCTATACATTTGTCTAAGTTTACCTTGGAGATAGTAGGAATGCTGCTGTGCATGACAATTAGTGGTAAGATGATGGTATTTTTGACAAATGTTGATAATCCTAATAATCCCCTGCAATTGACAGTAAGTCCAAAGATATCATAGGTGCCAGGAATACAGGGAGTGTTTTTATTGATTTGAAACTATGTCTCTTTAATTACGTATACATGTATATATTCAAGTTGAAAGTGGGTTTAAAGATCTTTTTTTGTGTGTGTGTGAAAATTCTTAGCCATAAGTAAAGCCACCTTCATGTGCTCAAATAGACTTAATAAGGTGGAATGTCTGCAGATGGACTTTGTCTAACAATAACACTATGAGGACTGCAAAGGTTTTAGCCAAAATGCAAAATACACAGCAAGAGATATTCATATTTGGGAATGCTTGTGAGGCATTACATCTTCCTGGGAGTACACCAACTACATGTCAAATTATTAAAGGCAATTATATTTTTTCTTTTTTTTTTTTTTTTTTTTTTGTAACTTAGCATCATTCTGGGTGATAGTAAATTCCACTAAAGACCAGTGTACTTCTTGTCTTGGACATATTTATAGTAAATGACCTAAGTGACCACCTTCTCACTTACATAGTTAAGCAAAAAAAGCCATTAATCCTTATCAATACTTACTCAGAAAAGTCAGAAACAAAAAATATTTTGACCCTGCCAAATTCCAACAGGAACTTAACTCCTGTAACTGGGCTATGCTAAAACACCTCCCCTTAGAAGAGGCAGTTGTATATTTTAACAACAAATTTCTTGAAATCCTTGACTTGCATGCACCTGCCCGCTCAAAGCGAACAAAGGCAAAAACTGCACCATGGCTGTCTAAAGAATCTAGACTACAAATTACCAGTAGAAACAAAATTTGGGCTCTCTGGCGCTCTACTAAAGACCCCCATGATCATGTTAAATACTGGCAAGCTAGGAATGAAACAAAAAAAAATCCATTTCACATGACAAAAAACAATTCTACTGCAATTTCCAGACAGCAGACCTGAACAACCCTCAGAAGTTCTGGGCAGGTCTGAATAACTTACTTCATCCTGGAAAAAGTTCTACCCCTATCCCTGCTGCTACCATTGATAAACCCCCCGAGGATGTTTCAGATAGTTTTAACCATTTCTTTACAGAGACAATTCAAGCCCTAGCTAGCCAATTACCTCCTAGATCTCTTGGCTCTGATAGCACCACCCCTATAAACCTACTCTCGTTCAGCTTCCAACCAGTGTCCATGTCGCTTATCTGTATTTTGATCAAAAAATTAAAACCCACCACACTCTCCGCTGACCAACTCCCCACTGAGTACCTTCAAAAATCAGCTGATGCCATTGCTTATCCAGTATCAATACTAATTTATTGTACCATAGCAGAGGCTAAAATTCCTATCATTTGAAAAACATCCTACGCAATCCAAATACATAATGGAGGTTCCTCCACTGAATTCTCCAATTACAGACCAATAGCTATACTTTCTCCACTAGCTAAGATTATGGAAAAATGTATACACAAACAACTCATGCACCACCTAATTCAGAATCACCTCATGGCCGATACCCAATATGGCTTCTGTCCACACCACAGCACAACTTCAGCCCTACTAGTATTTACCAATACCATAAATAATAATCATAACAATAATCATATATCCTCAGCCCTCTTCTTGAATCTTTCCAAGGCATTCGACATGGTGGATCACCAACTTTTGATTCACACCCTGCAATCTTTCTGTCTAAATTCTAAAGCCATTCACTGGTTTAAATCCTACCTCAGTGGGAGGCAGCAGGCTGTTCTCTGACAGAACAAGCTCTCTAACCCATTACCTAACACCCTTGGAGTACCACAAGACTCCATATTAGGCCCCCTACTGTTTTCCATCTTTATTAATGACTTATATACAGTCATCCTAAATGTCAGCTGTATCCAATGTGCTGATGACTCCACCCTGACTTGCTCCGCTACATCTCCTTCAGACTTGAAGTCTGCTACCCAGTCCACCTTTAATACTATAGAAAACTGGCTCTCCAAACATCATTTTTTTCTAAATCCCAAAAAAACTAAAATGTTGTTATTCTTACCAACACAAAGGTCTGCTGCTTTTACCTTCACCATAAATGCAAAAGATGGTACTATAATCACCCCCGACCCCTCTACAAAACTACTAGGTGTCATTATCAATACTAACCTAAAATTTGACCTGCATGTAAACCAATCGATCAAGACCATCAATAAAAAACTGGGGTCACTGTATAGAATAAAAGCCTTCCCAACCCCTCCAGCTAAGAAGGTCATAGCTCACTCTCACCTGCTTTCAACACTTCTATATGCTTCCCCTCCTCTCTCTAATCTAAACAAGACTACACTTAATACACTGTCAGCCTGTTACAATCACATTGCCAGGTTTGCCACTGGCCTGCCTTTCAGAACACACCATTGCATCAGCCTTAAACAGCTTGGGTGGCTAGAATTTCCCAGTCTAATCCAATATAATCTTCTGTATATAGCTAATAAAATCCTCTATAATCCAGATAATACACCAGCTCTTAAAAATATCATCACCCCTTATAACAATCTGAGACTGCTTCAATCCTTGAACAGACTACTAATTCAGAAAATCAAAACTAACAAAGTAGCCAGTGATTCCCTCTTTGCAAACTCTGCAGGCAGAGCTTGGAACCTACTTCCAGCTGATATTACTTTGCTCTCCTCCCTATGCCAGTTTAAAGCTAAACTCAAACAGCATCTGGCACTAAATGGGTCTATGTTAAATATTTGAATGCTTAAATGTTTGAATCACTAAAGATCGACCTTTAGTGATCGATCATTTAAATGTTCAAATATTTTAAAAAATTAAAAAAAAATAAACTGTACGAAAAAAAAAAACAAACTAAAGGGTGTAAATAAAATATACCAACTCCAAGATCACGCCACAGTGTAGGAAATGGGAAATTTGAAGTGCAATCTCAGAGTTGGTATATTTAAGTAGCAGGGGGTGTGGGGGTGCAGGAGGGCTTGCCCCCTGCTTACACCCTTTACATTTTCTTTTTTTTATTAAAATATAAATTTTTTATGTTTTAACATTTAATTGTTCGATCACTAACTGTTGATCATTAGTGGTTCAAACAATTAAGCATTCAAACATATAACATAGACCCCATTAAACTGGCTTTGCCACTGCAACACTCCTGGCTAACTCTCATCATGAATGTGAATAATCAATTACTCAAACTACTGTTGAATTTTCCCCTGACTGTTACCAGGGGTAACTCGAACTTGTGAAATTGTCTATTCATGTCTGCTTATGTATTCTTTGTAAATTCCATATGTGTAATATGCCTTCTTTGTTATTATTGTATCTGTCTACCTTGGAGCTTTTCTCCCCGGGCCACCTCTGAAAATGGGCATGATTCTAGTTGGACTATCCCAGTCAATAAATATAAAATAAAATAAAATATAATAAAATAAAAGCAATCATATTGCTCTGCATATTTCTCCATGTAGTTTGCCTGTGACCATTCAAACCCATGAGGGCCACTAACAGGTTATAGTCATACTTGTCCAAATTAAGAGATCTCAGAATCTTTATTGCATCCTTGAGACTGGCTCTGAAAATATAGCTAGCCTTCATTCTATTCTTATCCAGCCTGGGTAAGATGATATTTGTGTGCTTAAAAACAGAATCACATATTTCAAAAACAATACAATTGATAGAAGCAGTCTCAGTGGGCCTTAAAGGCATGGAGTCTGCACTCCTCTGACTCTTACAGATATGTTTCCTAGTTATAGACATACAGGCTGATAGTGAGAGTGCTGCTGTGTGAACTAATTGCTGAGGAATTGTCTTGGTCCTATAGTCTGGGATGCTTATGCCATGTTTTATTAACAACCTCAACATGCATTGGATAAGTGGATGTCTTCTCCTGGAGCAGCTCATGCTATTGGAGTGCAAGACTGCAGCCCCTCAGCTGTAAAATAAAAGAAATAAAATAAATTAGCTGTGAGTCCCGGAACTCTGCGCATACGTGCTTGATGAGTTCTCGGAACTTTGCGCATGCGTGCTGGAATCTGGGCTGCTGTTTATCCAGTCTGGAATATGAAGAGAAGACATCAGAGTACAGATGCCCAGAAGTCTATGTGGTTACAACTGCCTAGACTGGAAGGGGATTGGACTGCAACATCTGCATGCACGTATGGATAGCTGCTCTCGTGGGAAGAAGGGACTTTGTATTATTTCAAACTGCAGGAAGATGGGACTTTATATTATTTCAAACGCAGCTGCAGGAAGATGGGACATTGTAGAACAAAGCTACTAAGCTACTGGTGTGTGTGTGTGTGTGTGTGTGTGTGTGTGTGTGTGTGTGTGTGTGTGTGTGTGTGTGTGTGTGTGTGTGTGTGTGTGTGTAAGTGCGTAAAATGCCACAGTTAGATATACCTGGTGGCTAGAAAGAGTAACTCAGGCTCAAACCCTTTACCTTGTTTGCAGGTAGCAAGAGCCTGAATTTCTTACCCACCATCACTTGTTTAAACTATTCAGATTTTTGCCTCATATTTTTTTCTATTCTGTTTCTCATAAAATCTTTGGTTTTCTAGATTTTTAATTCACTAAATAATGATAGGCTTTTGAATTTCAGACTTCATATTCTTCAGATAGTACATGGTAACACAAAACCTTTTATTCTAACCATTTTCTAAGTTTATAAGATTGATATTTGATATTTGTCCCTATTCTTGGGGCTGTATTTCCCTATTATTGGCTTTGTCCAGATGTTTTGTGCTAAGAGCTTGAGAGCTATGACGAGAACTGAATTCACTGAATATGTTTAGGGGCTGTATTCCCCCATTAATGGCTTTGTACAGCTGTTTTGTGCTAAGAGGTTAAAATATATGGTAAGAACTGAATTCACTAAATGATAGCCATTTAAGTTTCAGTCCTCCTGGCTTTCAGGAAACGTCTGATTTGACATAGTGGCATGATGCTCTGACTGTAGTGCACAGGGTCCTGGACTCAAGACTTGGCAGTAAAATCCATGGTGGTAACACAATATTTTATTCTAGAAACTTTCCAAGATTATACAAGCAATGTTTAAAATGTGTCCCTGGTGTTGGGGCTTTTGCCCCCCCCCTCCAATAAATGTTGGCTTTTTCCAGATTTGTTGTGCTGCAAAGTTGAGCAATACAGCTGGGTGTTGAGTGGATTTTACAAGGAGCTGAGAGCTTCAGGGGAAGAGAAGTTTAGTGCTGCTTATGCTGAGTCTACTTGCATTGTTAATAGCATAACATGTTGAATACTTGCTTTTGATTCAGAAGGCTGTGGGTTCTACTCCTATGGTATGTAGATGCATTGCTGATACTGTGCTGTGTTGTACTTTTAAAGGGGGTGGATGTTGCATTCCTGAGAATGCCCTGTTTGGTGGAGATACCTAGTAACTATGAACCTGTTATCAGTTTGTCATCCATTCCCTATTGCAATATTACTAGCTTATCATTGCTTTAAAGTAACATATGCAATTTATTCCTCAAAGGCAACAGGCACTTTTTTGTAGATGAAACAATGAAATACAAAGTTGTTTGCTAGTAGCAACTTCTTCAGTTACAGACTTACTTTAGTTACAGACCTCTTTAATGTGGAAGTATTTAGATGACTTTTACTTCTGCAGAGATTATGCATATTTACTGATATTGGTGGATTGTAGAAGTTCAAGTAGACTTTTATGATCAAAATGTTCTGAACTGGGAAGCTTTCTCATTATTGGTGCATGCATTTTGTTTCATTGTTTACTGGAAAATGTTCAAAACAATAAAGGTAAAACACCCTCTAACAACTCTACTGTATTATACAAGGAATATAATTTAATACACTCAGGAAGGTGTATCAAAGAACACATGTATGTTTTGTGTTGAAGGGGCCTATGATTTGAAAACAGACCAATGTTAATCTTTATCTGCCACTGGCCAGATGTATTTTCACTGAATGTGGGTTTCAATGCTGTTTCTATGAATGTGAGGTTTCCAGGGCAGAGAAGTTTTAATGCTAAGTCTATTTTCATTGTGAGACTGCATTGTGTAGCAGATGTCTATTAGTGTTTATGCTGTAAAATGTAAATACAACTTTTAAATGAAATCCAAATCATCGTAGAAGTAAATCAGTATGCACATTACAGTGTTTATGGTAAATGGGGCAAAATAGCTAAGTAAAAGGACATTGGAATGGCTGCAGGGGATAGGCCCCATTCGACCATGATTTTGTGAGAGGGGAATGGTGGCAAACTCAAAGACAGCCCCGGCTGAAATTTACCTCTCAACTGTCCAGATTTTTGCAGACTGAATAGATTTTTGCTTCTTATTTTTGGTTTGTTCCTTATAAAATATGTGTTTTTCTGGCAAATCATTTAGGAATTAAGTCACTAAATAATGACAGACATTGAGTTTCAGATGTCACACCCTTCAGAAAAATGCATGCTAAAGCAAGACCTGTTATTTTATCAACTGTCTAAATTTATACAAGAGCATTTTTTAGAGAGGTTGAGAGGTATGCACAAATAAATCACTTTATAGACTTAGGTATATCTAAACCTCTCAACTGTCCCTGATTTTGGCTCAAAATTTTGCTCTCCCCCTAATAATCCCTCAGCAAAATGGCAGTTTTAGAAGAAAATGTGGAGGGTTTACAATTAATCAATAATTGTAATGATCAGAGTTATAGATAACTTTTATTTAAGAAATGCATGTATATTATCTTATTTTGTCAGCTGCTCAACTTAACAGTACTAATATTAAAAAAGTGTCCCTTTTTTGACATGTTCCCAGCTATACTCTGTGGCTATCTTATATTTTTGCATCATATTTTTGGTCCATTTTTCATAAAATTGTGGTTTTCTGGCAAATTGGTGGCAACTCATTAAAGACTGATGTTAGAAAATAATGACAGACATTTGAGCTTCAGATTTCATACCCTTCAGAAAATTCATACTAAAGCAAGACCTACTATTCTATTATCTTTCTAAGTTTATAGAATGCCCTCCCAACTAACAAACAAATCACCCCCTGCTTCTTTTCTTTTAAAATGCAATTAAAGAAATATCTAAAAAATAACTGGCTTTACCCCTGTAGCCAACCCAGATATCTCCTCTCTCCTCAGCCACATTGTTAATCTCTTACATTACATTTTCCACATCTGATTTGTTTCTTTCACCTGCTATCTCGGTTACACAAACACGTTTAAATTCATTAATTTTCTAATCTCTGAATAAACATGCCTTGTTAAGCTAGGCTATTCACCTTTACAGCTCCAAACTATTTTTCCATATCACTAGTGATTGCTATATCTCTACTTGAAGCTATTAATGTAAGAATAGTAGTCACAATTACATTTAAGTATTACATTTTCTATTAGTTCAGATGTAAATGTTGTACTTATTTTTAATTTTGAATTCTCTTATGTAACTTTTGTATCTTATTACAAGCATTCTGATGTAATTTCTGCATTTTATTATTGTAATGTTTTTTAACCGGAGCTTTTCTCCCTGGGTCTCCACTGAAAAGGGGCAATCCAGCCCAGTCGGACACTACCCGGTAAAGAAATGTAAAATAAAATAAAATAAAATAAATAAATACATTTATAAGAGCAATATTTAAAAGTGTCCTTATTCTTGGGCCTTTACCCCACTTCTATTTATGGCTTTGTCCAGATTTCTTGCTCTGAAGTTGAGAGGTATGACAAATGTGTCAGGGCCATCACCACCAGCTAGAGACATTTCAAATTGTGACATACTTGTTGTACCCCACTACCCCATATAGTGACTCTGGATGTGTCCAAACAAGGCAAGGAGCAGTTATGCAGTGTAAGTGTGCAGAGTCTCCCCCCATCCAAGATAGACACAAGTACTACAGTGGCTTTTCATCTGTCCTTGATTTTGCAGAATGTTCCGGTTTTCTGTCATATTTTTATACTGTTGAATTATGCTTCTTATTATTCAGAAAATACATGTTATTGCAGTGCCTGTTGTTCTGTGTTTAAGTAGCAATGCTTTAATGACCATCAGGTAAGCTTGTCTGAGATTGTAAGATGCACAGTAAGCTTTAATAAGCATACTGTTAAAGAATTACCAACATTGAAAGCCTTTTTGTTGTTGCCATTCAGAGAATATTTAGATAACTAGATAACATATAAACTTTAGGCATTGAAATGCATTTGACAGCATTTGTAATAAAGGGCAGGATTACAGTATTTTCAGAAGCTGATTACATTTGTTGGAGACTTGCAGTCATCTTTCCAGGCTTTACCCATAAACTAAACAGAAAGCCAATCTATCATGTGTGATGCATAAACAGTGCAGTAATCCTTTAAGCAGTTTATCTTGAGCTTGTTTCTTGTTTGCTGTTCATTTTTTACTTTGACCATGTTTTCTCCATGAAACAAGTAGATAGTTGTTGTCAGGCAGCAGACCTGTTTTGGATAAGAAACATTTTTACAAGAGGGGGTATTACAAAGATTGGTACTTTCAGCATGTGACTTGGTACTTTTGTAAAGCTGAATATAAATTATAATTAGAACTGCAGTGCAAGGAGAAGTGGTTTGAGTTGAGTGCTGCTTGTTTCTTTATACTTAATTTTGACTGGCATTCCAGTAATGAATTTAAAAAGTAATTTATTTTTTCATGCCTCACAACCTTTTTGTTTCCATCTAGATAGTAAGCTATGATGTAGCCAGTGCATTGAAATATTTTTTCTTCTCTACTTCATTTTGTCTTGATTAGACTCTCATAATGATGGTTTGGCACCCAAAGCAGGTTATTTAATTAAAGTCCCGGTGTCTGTGGTTTTCAGCATAGCTCCACCCCTTTCTAGCTGGCCACACCCATTCCCATAGGCCCCATCCATTCAGCTGTCTCCTGCAGCCCTCCCTTTGTTTTGAAGTTACCAGCCACCACTGGTCTTCCCTACTGCAGGTATGTAAGTTGTGCTTTACAAATGAGTTTTAAGGTGAGAAGGTAGCTTCCAAGTTCAAAAAATACTTAGACCTGACACATACTGACTCAATTGTGATGTGGCAAAAAATGGTATTTGAAAACATTAGACAGTAACTATAATGCCCCAAAATACCTATCAATATCATAATGACTTTAGTAGGGTCAAGATGTAACTGAGACTCCATAATGGCCAGTGAAGCTGAATGCGGAATGAAAAAAAAAACAGGAGGGTTTAAGAAACTACTTTTTTTATAAGATAGGATGTAATGTATTTGAATATAACAATTGTGGTAACAGGATGTGATTACAGGATAGAAGACTATGAAATGTGACTAGAAGGATAACTAGCACACTCTTGATATAATACATAATAGTAGTAGTATTCACAAAAACATTTAAAAGTAACAACATTATGAAATGCAATCAATACCTAAAATATCAGGTTAATTTGGTATCTGACTAGCTAGTAATAAGCAACAGTCTAGCCCAATGGATCTAGGTACAGTAACTATAGAGCAACAGCTGCATACAGTTTAATTGAATAGTTCTATGTGTGCCAACTGTAGAACAAATTGATATGGAGCAGTAACAAGAGACCAGTCAGCACAAACAGCCAAACTACATAATACAGTGTAATTCAATAGTCTCTACCACAGTACCTACGGAAATTAGCTGTAAATGCCAAATCAGTAGAGCAGTCAGTAACAATCAATCACATGCTATAATGCAACAACACAAATGAGAAAAACGTACAATCAATAACTATCAAACTAGTATCGGTAACTGGCAACAGTGCAAAAGTACCAGAATAGGATCAGTAACAATCATCTATTACTTTGTATATGACGAGCAATGAATAACAATGCAACATGAACAAGGCACAACAGTGGAATAATACCTGAAAGTGATTACAATACAGTCAGCAGAATAGCAGAGCTAATTTCAGTGATGTAGTACAGTCAGTAAGTTAATAATTCACTAAGTTAACAACAACTTCTGATGTGTGTAACAAGGCAAAATAGTAAATAAGCTATTGGATAAGTTACCAGACTAGTAAGTAAGTATCAGCAATATACTGGATTTTAGCTTAACAATAAAATTAATTGCAATCCTTTAATGGACTCCAAGTTCATCTGTCTCTTGCAGGCCTCCACTCAATAGAGACAAGTATATTGCAGATCCCGCCCAATGAAAATGAATCCTTTTAGTACACTGAATCAATAAGATCCCAGAAGGAAAATACCTTTGCGGTGTATTCCACCTTCTCTGCTGTCTTAAAAGCACTGTCAGCAGTCAAGCAGTGAAGAACAATCAAATGTGCAAACCTCAGGTTATGTTTAAAGTCTGTAGAACCTTAAACCCAATTAAACCAATCAGAATTCAGTGTATATCTGTCACAGTTGTTGATCAATCGAAAAAGGAACTTTGATCCATAAATGGCTCTATGATCATTCAAGCTCAGACAGTTATTTGATTAAAGAGGCTGATTTAAAGCAGACCATGTTCTAGGAAGCCAGTGAAGTCTTAGTTGGGCAATTATTTATTTATTTTACATTCATTACCTTGGTCCAAAGACCTTTTTCAGGAGTGACTCTGGCCAAGCAGGAGAGGCATACATTATGAAAAATATAGCAAAATGCATTCATAGCATTAAAACATTACAACAGACTGAGTACACTTCTTGCATAACACTAAATCCTCATAACACACTCAACGCATTACACACATATGATAATAGTTCATTGCCTCCCTCTTCAGACTGTAGGGTTCTGCTTCTCAAAATGTGTAACAAATAAATAAAAACAGCTAACTCACAATTTCACCTAAGAAAGTTGACATTAGTGCTTACAATTTGTAAAATGTTCTTTTGATGATTTTATATATATATATATATATATATATATATATATATATATATATATATATATATATGCGTGTGTGTGTGTGTGTGTGTGTGTGTGTGTGTGTGTGTGTGTGTACATATATATGATTTAATATTATTTACCATGAATACTATTTAAAAAGTTCATAACACTGAATGTGTGACAGACCCTTTCAGGCTGGAAATGCAAGGAATATTAATGTTTGTAAATTCACAGTGAGGACATTCCTCATAATCAGGTACACTTGAGAGGTATGTTTGTAACTAAAACTCATAACAGACTCAATACATTATTCTTGCAAATTCATTGGATAACTGAGTTAAAATACCTAATTTATAGCAGGAAAATGAAAAAAAATGATGATGAAACCCTGAAATACAGCATTATTGTGCTTAGAAGAACCACAGCTTGGGACTTGTTATGTCCAGTTTTCACATGTGCTCACTCTGCCATGAATCAGAATTCTGTTCCTCAGAATTTCATCAGGAGCCAGTAGTGCTCAGCACAACTGGCTAGCTAAATCCAATTTCTCTGCTGAATATTTAAGAAGAGTAGCCCAAAGAGAAGTGGCCACAGTGCAGCACCCTGTGGGAGGAGAAGAGTATCAATCTCAGTCTGGACATAGAAGTAACCCCCCTCCACCTTAACTTGCTGTGTCCTGCTGCTTATTCAGTGGTTTGTCCATTCATCTACATGTGAACTGATATTTGAAGCATTTATTTTTTCAATTTCCTCTCTATGCAGAGTAGTTTTGTAATGTTTTAGTGTCATCTATAAGGGCTGTGCTGAAAGGGTTGATTGCATGGTGCTTCCTTTTATTTTCTACCTATATATGTTCTGGCATGTATTCAGTGTACAGAAACCATGGCTTATGATAGTTGGCTGGTGGCATTAGATGTGGATCCAACACTGAATTAAGCAGCTTCATATTTGGTTAGGTACTCATGACTTGCAGCTTACTAGCAGAGGTAGTTGTTTATGTACTATTCAATGTATATGCAGAGAGTCATCTTTGTCTCTCCTGTCTCTTAAAGTCAGTATCTTCTCATTGTTTTGAATCCAGGTAGCCTAGACATCTTTTGTAACTAGTGTATAAGAGTATTCACTAAAACAGATAGTTATTCTAATAGGAAATTTAATTGTAAGTCTGTTTAGGCCATTGGAAGTTTCTACAGGAGAACGAACTAACCCAGCTAAACTAAGTAATTAATTAAATAATAAAATAAAGTATTATAAGTAGAGGGTTTGCCTGTTTCTGTTTAAGATGTTCACTGCTGAATGTATTCCCAAGATATTAGCTAACAAAGAATTCCATTAGAATTCACTTGCTGTCAACTGGAGTACTCTAAATGCAGTGTTTAGGGTGACAGTATCTGAGTATGTTTGGAATACTGTAAATGCAGTGTTTAGTGTGACAGTTTTTGAATACAGCTAGTATACTGTAAATGCAGTGTTTAGGGTGACAGTATTTGATTATGGTTGCAATACTGTAAATGCAGTGTTTAGGGTGACAGTATTTGAGTATGGCTGGAATACTGTAAATGCAGTGTTTAGGGTGACAGTATCTGAGTATGTCTGGAATGTTTTAAATGCAGTGTTTAGGGTGACAGCATACCACTCAACCTGGAAACATCAAAAATCTCAACAAAGGTCCATGAAAAATAGGTACAAATCGGTATGCTGATTAAAATAAAATTTGCATACATAATTATGTAACCCCCACCCACTCCAATGGAATTGTGGGATACCAACTTTTAAACACAAACTAAAGAACAGATAACCAAAATATGATCATAAAACAGAAAATAAGCAGAACAATAGTGTTTTTATTTACATTAATATTTGAACTTGTACAAAATTAAAATACAATTTTCTTTTATAAAAATAAAATTAACTGTGGCTGCACTTTAGCCTTCTTCATTAAATAACACAAAATATAAACCAGAACAATGAATGTGTGTGTGTGTGTGTGTGTGTGTGTGTGTGTGTGTGTGTGTGTGTGTGTGTGTGTGTGTGTGTGTGTGTGTGCAAATTATACAGTGTACACACCTAAATGTGAGATTCAATGTCCTGCCTTCCTTCACCCAATTTTTAAACACCTTTATTAAATTATCACTTAAGACATAAGCAAACATATATTAACAGAAAATAAGCAAACCATATCAACATTTTCCCAGTTACATACATTATACATAATGTCTTTTCTTTCCCTTTATCATCACTCCAATATTATATAAATTGCTTAATTCCTGCCTTTCATAAACCTCACTCATTCTCCTGATTATTCTACATGTACTGTCCCAACAATTTCCGTTTATTTCTATGTAATTTGCTCCTTCCCTTTTCTAATGGTTTCTCCTCCAGTTATGTTACCTATTTCTTATATAATATTCAGCACTTCAAATAAAGTTGGTATAGACGTTGATTTCCATTTTCTAGTAATTGCTTTTTTCCGCAGACAACAGTATTAAATGTAATTCCCTACTATGTCTAGACAATTCAGATCCCCTGTCCCAGCTCAAAAGAATCAGTTTCTTAGTCACAGCCAAAAATATTTCTGACAAGAGTCCGCTATAGGGAATTTTTAACTATGCCAACTAATTGCACTCCCAAAACATATCTGCCCAGTTATCATTTCTTTCCCATCCCACCCCCAACATTTGCTATCTTTCTGAAAAAAAAATTCTTTGAAGTCAGCTTGAGGTACAAAAATATGTATGCAAACACTTCCATGCAAACATCCTAAACTTTCTGTTATTTGTTGCATACCTGGAGAAATACATATGTCCTCCTAGGCTCCCACTGTTCTCTTGTAAACTGCTTTTCAAGTCTCTTCCCAATCTTTTCTAACCTCTTCTAATTGATCATTATAGTTATTATGCAATATTTTGTGCCCGCATGCCATGTTAGGGCAGGGTCTGTACCACTGCACAGTCTCTATATGATAGCCAGTTATGAAAAACAGTAGTGCATAAATCACACATTGCATCAATTTACAAATTATCAGCTTCACTACATATCAAACAACAGCAGGCCTGTAACGGAATGAAAAATATATGTCAGCCATTCCTAGGAACAGAGGAGTTACAGACACTCAAAATGAAAGGGAGCAAAACAATTCCCAATCCCTACAGTTAACTGCCTTAATAGCAACAAGACTCTCAAGTTAACACCTACACTACAAAGCTGGCTAGATCCACATTAGTATAACACAAACGGCCCAGGATAGTGGCAAGGCAAGAGGTACATGCAAAAGGAATTAACCAAAAATTGTTTTAACATAAGTGTTTTCATTTGAAAATTACAACACACTTCTTCAGACATAATGTTGAAGAAATTCGTTGTGATTTTCAAATGAAAGCACTTATATTAACAGTTTTTGGTTAATCCCTTTTGGGTGCATCTCTTGCTTTGCCCATGTCTGAAGAAGTAATCAGAGGTACCGTGGCACATCACAGTATGACAGGCCTATGTGATATTGATATATGGTCAAAATTCTGAACTTTAACAAAAAAAAAAAAGAAGCCTAGGCCCTAACTAGGGCATTTTCCACACACACACACACACACACACACACACACACACACACACACACACACACACACACACACACACACAAACATGTCCGGTCTTTAAAAGGTCTTCAGTTAATGGCAGCAATCTTATTATTAAAGGACAGTTTATGAATAAGTACAAAAATCATCCAAGAACTAAACAAATAACATTAAATAGAACTGGCTAATGAATTAAACGTGTTTTACTAAAGCGGTTGGTTTAAATAAAGCATCCATCACAGACAAGCAAACCTATATTTAACAAGAATATGCAAATCAAAGAAAAAAAATCTTTGGCTGTTAAATGTGCCATCAAAGGTTACAAAAAAATATCAAACATTCAAAAACAAAGAACAAACATATGGAAATCGTTATGACATTCAATATGAAAAAAACTGTCAAAACAGCTTTTTGGATCAAAACAGAAAGTAGAAGAATAAAACAATGACAATCTTATTTACAGGTAAATGTTAGCTGTCTAAATTTCCCATATTTATTACAAAGCGATGCATCCTAATTTTATGACATAACATTTAATGCTCCAGATGTAAAAATGCGTTTAAACTTATTTTTCAAATGTCCACTGTATATTGTATAACTAAATGTTGGCTTTCGGCAGAATGCTAATATTTGGGATGTGTGTCCAAGAATAGCTGTCTTCTGAAGATCATTAATGCCGTTTGCAATATCATACAGATACACACATAATGAAGCATGTAGACAGTTGCTCATGCCAGAAACATGCAGTGTGCTTTTCTGTCTTTACAGAAAAGGACAGATGAATTAGGTATGTTTGCACACATGACAGTCTCACACACACACACACACACACACACACACACACACACACACACACACACACACACACACACAAACATGTCCGGTCTTTAAAAGGTCTTCAGTTAATGGCAGCAATCTTATTATTAAAGGACAGTTTATGAATAAGTACAAAAATCATCCAAGAACTAAACAAATAACATTAAATAGAACTGGTTAATGAATTAAACGTGTTTTACTAAAGCGGTTGGTTTAAATAAAGCATCCATCACAGACAAGCAAACCTATATTTAACAAGAATATGCAAATCAAAGAAAAAAAAATCTTTGGCTGTTAAATGTGCCATCAAAGGTTACAAAAAAATATCAAACATTCAAAAACAAAGAACAAACATATGGAAATCGTTATGACATTCAACATGAAAAAAACTGTCAAAACAGCTTTTTGGATCAAAACAGAAAGTAGAAGAATAAAACAATGACAATCTTATTTACAGGCAAATGTTAGCTGTCTAAATTTCCCATATTTATTACAAAGCGATGCATCCTAATTTTATGACATAACATTTAATGCTCCAGATGTAAAAATGCATTTAAACTTATTTTTCAAATGTCCACTGTATATTGTATAACTAAATGTTGGCTTTCGGCAGAATGCTAATATTTGGGATGTGTGTCCAAGAATAGCTGTCTTCTGAAGATCATTAATGCCGTTTGCAATATCATACAGATACAATCATAATTAAGCATGTAGACAGTTGCTCATGCCAGAAACATGCAGTGTGCTTTTCTGTCTTTACAGAAAAGGACAGATGAATTAGGTATGTTTGCACACATGACAGTCTCACACACACACACACACACACACACACACACACACACACACACACACACACACACACACACACCTACCTGATTCCCCTCCATGAAAGTGTTTGTTTCTTCCCACCCATGCAGCACAGCACAGCAGTTGTGTCATTCCTGTTTGCAGAGGCAGCTGCAGCATTCAGAACAAAAGAAATAACCCATTCCCGCTCGCAGCATTCAGAAGAAATAATCCATTCCAGCTCGCAGCAGTAGAATACTTCCATTAATCAAAGCAGCAGTTTGCAAATTGCAGTTGTTACCTTCCTGTTCGCAATGAGTTCAAAACAAATGCATGCACGATGCACGCGAGAGCTGAGAGCTCAATTCTGACAGGCTGATGGAACTGACGGCATAGTGCACGCGCAATGACATCAGCTCAAAACTGCAGAAACAAAATTAAAAAAGCTGGGAAAATCGGAAATTAAGGGGTACCATTCAGGAATCATGGCACCCCATTATTTGACCCCAAAACTCGGTAAAAAAGCGAGTAACTCGGTACAGTTGGGAGGTATGGGTGACAGTATCTGAGTATGTGAAGCCTTAGATTGCATTCCACTTTTAGTGGGCAAAAGTGCAGTTGCAGCATATTAAAAATGGCCAAACATTCTGCATTCATTAAGCCTGAAGAACGTGTACACTTTATTGACACCCAGGCTTAGATGGCATCTGATTCATAGAAATAGAAGTCAGAGGGCTATTTCTAGGGTGGCAGCACATAATTAAATGGGTAAGTGTATTTCTGGTTATTAATCTCCTCAAAACCATTTTTGTATCTGCATTTTACTTTATTACCCTAAACATGCTCCTCTTTGACCTCCTGAGATTCTGTGATATTTTATTTCTGGATTCCTCTCACTAATCTGGTACAGACAGATTTGCACTCTGTTGTGGCTTCTGTCACTCAACTGAAGCTTTATGTGAGAAGTGCCTCCCTGAAATCCTATAACTCCAGTACATTAGATAAATTCATTTGAGTTTAAGTATTTAGTATCACAGTCTCTCTACTGTGTTCAAGTAATGACCATTTTTATAAAGATGAAGCCTCATAAACCTCATTGAAACAATATCTTGCTTCTTTTTTTGAAGCTGAATGGAAACCATTGGCTGCCTGACTCTTACTACCTTATAACTAGCAGCATCATGGTTTCTATATTACATAGGCAGAGCTCTCCATTCTAATTAATGAACAATATAGCCAATCAAATGGATTTTTATTAAGGTATGTTTACGTTTATTTCAAGAGCAGAGAAAAGGAGATGTCTGTGTCATAATAACTAAACACTTTACACGTAGGGACATATTCCTCAGATTTGATTACATTTTTGTGCGATTTTCTGTAGAAAGCATTGGATGGTTTTAGACTCATGTAGTTTATTGCAGAAGTGTTAAGATGTGCTTTCTAACAGATTAGTAGCTTGCTTTAAAGTAGCAGGGGCCTTTGTGTGCCCTTTCCTAAATTATGTGGTATTATGAAGGATGACCCTTGACTATATATTTGTTTAATCTATAAATTCTGGGTGACAGTTCATAACAGTACAGCCGATCCTAAAGTAATGACTATATTCTAAATACCAAATTGCAATATAAGATGCTTTTCAGTGCTTATAGTACTTTACCTGTCTACAGTAATTTATGTCTGTCCTGTGCTGTTTGCCCTAGTCACATCTGGCCAGATTTTAAGTGCTTGTTCTTTTATATGATGCATTCTGGTAAGATTATGTTACTCTTGCTATGTTGTGCATCAGCTTCTACTCTTGAAGACCTGCATGTTAGATGCTAGGGATATCCATAAAGTATCTCGAGTGACTAACAACTAAGCACAAAATGTGTTTTAATTAATTAATCTGGAGCCTCACAAAAAGCCTTTGTTCATTTTCTTTTCTGCACAGAACAAGGCAGACCTGGATGAGCAGATGATTTCACTTAGGATTCTTTACTCATGTCAGAAGATCTCTCTTCCTATTTCAGATGGGCACATTGCTTCAATAGATGGAGTAACTACAAATGTGTTTTAGTGAATAAATAAATAAATAAACTACTATGAGTTTTTTTTTCCTCCAGTAGCTTATTTTGAGGTAGGGTTGCCACCTTTTCAAATGCCCAAAGTGGGACATTTTTGGTACAAACGTCAGATTTTGTAGGGCAAAACATACCCATGGCCAGTACAAAGGACAAAACTTCACTTTTTTTGCCTAAATAAAAGCTTATTCTTATAACATTGTAGTTGCTTATTCTATTTCTTATAACATTTAGGTGTTTCAGATACAGAATAACTGTTTTATGCAACTATTACATAAAATATATGAAATATTTTTGTCCTAAAATCCTCAGGACATTTGCCATTTTTTCATTTTTTTTGCAGGACACAACTGCCCAGAGAGGGACTGTCCCTCTTAAAGTGGGACAGGTAGCAATCCTATGTTGAGGAAATGGGTATATCTCTATCTTTTGATATTCTTTCTTTTGTTCTTTTTTCCTTTATTTATTTCATCAGGGTACAGAGAATAACTGCAACAAATATGAATTATTTATGTGAAACAAATAGTTTAACTGCCTTTTTTTTACCAGACACAAACAAATGATTCTAGACATCACTGTTAAACACATGTTGCATATAAAAAGTGATAAGAAGCTTGTCAGACTAATAGTCCACTTTTATTAGTTGCTCTTAAGTAGAGTCATTCTGTTTGCCCCCACTTCTTCCAATTGTTTGAATAGGTTGGAGGAGACAGGGTTAAAGTAGATATTTCAGCTTTTTAGCTTTACTTACAAGTCCAGTGTCTTGTATTTTAAAGCAGAGAGCCCTGTATAACTTTGAAATGCTGAGTCCCCTATTAGAAATTATGTTCTATTGCCCATAGATCTGCACGTCTTTCTGCCATTCCTTGTGTGACAGTGTAGAACACGGCAGCTGTGTGTGCTAATTTAAAGCTATGATTTACTCACAACATCTTATAAGTAGTGTCCTCAAGAATTTGTTTTTTGGCAATCACAAACATGTTGCCTTGTCACAGGTGAAAAAACACACACAGTTCTTGTATTACCTTTGGATATTTGAGGGCTTACTGTGATGTGATTGAAAATACAGTGAAGAAGGTGTGGTAAAAAAGCTTTGCTTACAGCTTTATTTTTTTTTCATTCTTCTCCAGTAACTTAGTTTCATAGTTTCATAATTTGGTACTAGGCTATCTGCCCTGGGGCATTTATAAGCCTAGCCATAGTGATGTGGCTTTCGCCACCCCATGTAATGGTACAAAAGTGTACAGAATAGATTTAGAATACTGTGCCTCTGTCTAGTAGTGACACAGTGAAGACCCCCTTACATAATAGAATTAGTTTACTGTGCCTCTGTCTAGTAGTGACACAGAGATGACCCCTGGGGTAAACCTACGATCTCCCATCCACTCGTCAAGATTTCTCTTGAAGAGAGTCAGTGAGGGGCTCTGCTTAACATGAACTGGGATTCTGTTCCAGAGTATGGGAAGCCTCTGAGTTATGAATCTGTCCCTCCAGCATGTCCTATTCATATTTGTGCTGAGATTTAAATCTTTAGCTCTCGTGGTTCTGATGGATTTGGATTTTTTTGAGGTGGAGCATGTCCATCAATTCCTGATTGGACATGGCCTTGTATGTCAGGCACAGATCACCTCTGAGCAGGCGGTATACTAATTAATAGAGTTGGAGTTTCTTTAGTCTGGCAGCATATGACATATTTTGGAGACCCTTGATCCTCTTGGTGAGGTACTTTTGGGGTCTCTCTAGCTGTTGCAAGTGCCGGGTGAGGTACATATTAAATGGGGCATTGTACTCAATCATGGGCCTAATAAGGGAGGAGTACAGGGGCACAATGACCTCCTTTGATCTGGATGTGAATCCCTTCATGATAAGGTGGGCAAGGTAGAAAGTCTTTCTAACCACTTTGGCAACGTGGGTGTCAAATGAGAGGTCACTATTGACTTGGGTCCCCAGGTCTCTGATTACTTTTTCCGTACTCAGTGGGTTACTGCCTATGTGATAATTTGTGGGCACTTTGTTTTTCCCAAAGGGGATAACTATACATTTTTTGGCATTTAGTTTAAGGCCATGACTCCGGCACCTCTTAGCCTCACCTCAGGATACGTACCAAAGGAGTGGCGCACGGCAACTGTGGTCCCACTTCATAAGGGCGGTGCCTCCACAGACCCTGGAAATTACCACCCCATTAGCTTGACAAGCCTTATCTGCAAAGCCATGGAGAGGATCATAATGGAACTCATAAATAAAGACATAGGGAACTTGCAGACTTTGGATCCAACCCAGTTTGGCTTTGTCAAAGGCAGATCCTGCCTCTTAAACTTGGTTGACTTTTTCGAGACAGTCACCAAGGCCATTGATGAGGGAAAGGCAGTCCATACCGCCTACCTCGACCTGGCAAAGGCCTTCAACACAATACCCCACTCAGGTATCATCGAAAAACTCATCAGCTTGAATGTAAACCCATACATCACAAGATGGGTTGCAAACTGGCTAAGTGACAGAACCCACAGGGTCAGAGTTGCTGGAGCCATGTCAGACTCAAAGCCTGTCACAAGTGGTGTCCCACAGGGCTCAGTCCTGGGTCCACTCTTGTTCGGCATCTACTTTTCTGAAGTACAAGCAAACACAGGAGGGTTATGGCTGACAAAGTTTGCAGATGACTGCAAACTGGGCGCCGTAGTCAAAAACACATCTGACACAGATATCCTCCAGAAGGGCCTCACAGAAATGGATAACTGGTGCCAGAGCCATGGCCTGAAGTTAAACGCCAAAAATGCATAGTCATACCCTTGGGAAAAACAAGGTTACCCCTAGCTACCATATAGGTGGCAATCCACTGAGCACAGAAAAGTCATCAGAGATCTGGGGACCCAGGTTGACAGTAGCCTTTCGTTTGACACTCATGTTGCTAAAGTAGTTAGGAAAACCTTCTATATCACCCACCTGATCATGAAGGGATTCACATCTAGATCAAGGGAGGTCATCGTCCCCTGTACTCATCACTCATTAGACCTATGATTGAGTACAATGCCCGCTCGAATGTATCTGACCAGACACCTGCTGCAGCTTGAAAGGCCCCAAAAGTTCCTCACCAAAAGGATAAAGGGTCTCAAAAATATGTCTTATGCTGCCCGACTGAAAGAACTCCAGCTCTATTCAGTCTCATACCGCTTGCTCAGAGGTGACCTGTGCCTGACATATAAGGCCATGTCAAACCCAGATTTGATGAATATGCTTCACCTCAAAAATCTAGATCCCTCAGAACCACAAGGCGGAGACTTAAACCTTGACACGGTTATAAATAGAACGTGCTGGAGGGACAGATTCATCACCCAGAGACTCCCTATGCTGTGGAACAAAATCCCGGTACATGTGAGGCAGAGCACCTCTCTGGCCTTGTTCAAGAGGAATCTTGACCAATGGATGGGAGATTGCAGATATACCCCAGGGATTACTTCAGTGTCACTGCTTGACAGAGGCACAGCAAAATGATAGGCATAGTTTTTATTCAAACTAAAGGGGTGGCGAAAGCCACATAACTATGGGCTAGGCTTATAAATGCCCTTGGGCAGATAGCCTAGTATGAACCTATGAACCTATGAACCTATGAACCAGTTGTCCATTTCAGTGAGGCCTTTCTGTAGGATGTATGTGTCAGCTGGTGTATCAACTATGGCGCCTAGTTTGCAGTCATCTGCGAACTTTGTCAGCCACAACCCTCCCATGTTTGCTTTCACATCTGAGAAATAAATGCCGAACAAGAGGGGTCCCAGGACAGAGCCCTGTGGGACACCACTTGTCACTGGCTTTGAGTCTGACATGGCTCCAGCGATTTTGACTTTATGGGTTCTATCCTTTAGCCATAGCTTTGCAGGCCAGGCTGGTTAAGCTTATGGGGCGGTAGTTACCAGAGTCTGTAAAGGTGCCTCCTTTGTGGAGTGGGACTACTGTTGCTGTACGCCAGTTTTCAGGTATATATCCTGCAGTAAGGCTAAGGTTAAAAAGCATTTTTATGTGCGGGTTTAGCTCCTCTTGGAGTTCACGTAGCACGCAACCCGGGATACCATCAGGTCCCATTGATGCTGTGTTTTTAGCTTTGCTGAGGGCGGTTCTCACCTGGACATCTGAGATGACAGGGAGCTTACATTCAGCTGGGATAAGTATTTCCTTTTTTGGGGGTGAGGGAGGGGAGAAATTTGCACTGAACCTGTCTGCCAGAATGTTGTCAATATCTGTGGGTTCAGTGTATTTTTTGTCATTGTGAACTAACTCTGAACATATCTGAGGGTTTCCACCCAGGTTTCTAACATAGCTGAAGAAGGCCTTGTGGTTATCTTTAGTGTCCATAGCGATTTTTCTCTCAAAGTTGGCCTTGGATGTTTTTATGAGAGAACGTAGCTTTCTACTAGTGCTGATCAGAGATGCCTTCTCTTTATGGGATTTTGTTCTGTCGTGCAGTAGCTTCCTTCTTTTGTTATACAATTTGTTTATGGCTGGGGTCTACCAGACAGGATGCCTGCCCTTGGTGGAGAGGGTCTTGGTTGTATTTGGGATTGCATGATCCATGCATTCTTGGAGATGTCTGTAGAAAACATTTGTGAAGGATTCTGCATTGTGGGATGTGGTTTCCACTGGCCCAGTGGGCTTAAAGGATACCATCTCAGTTTTAAGAAGTGTAAAGTCAGCTTTTGAGAAGTTTTTCACTGTAGTCTTTTGTGTTGGGGGTGGAGGTGGGATATGTATATCCAGGGTGATTAGTTTGTGGTCAGATCTCACTAGTGAGGGGTATACTTCCAGTGTGGAGCACTTTGTCCCCATGTTTGTGATGATCAGGTCTAGTATATTATCTCTCCTTGTGGGAGAGGTGACTAGCTGTTCCATTGCATTTGAATTTATGAATTCCAAGAACCTTTGGGCTAAAGTGTTTGGGCTAGAATAATGCACCCAGTCTATGTTAGGGTAGTTGAAGTCTCCAAATATGATGGTGTTTGGTGAGATATTCATATCCTCCAATGTCTTCAGGAAGGCTGAGTGGGGTTCCTGAGATTGGGAGGGTGGTCTGTAACATGCTACCAGTTGTATAGCAGTTGTGCCTACAGTTAGTTGCACCTGGATGGTCTCTGATGCTTCATGTGTTGCCACTAACCTGGAGGTGTGGGTGTCCTTGATGAATATGGACACTCCCCCTCCCTTTTTGGTTTGGCCTGAGTTTTGGGGCCGAAAAGCATGATATGAGGTATAGCCTGGTAGCGCTGGGGTGCTCTCAGGAGCCTTGAACCAGGTTTCAGTTGCTGCACAGACATCAATGTTCTCCATACTGAGGAGTGATTCAAGAGCCTGCATCTTGAGATTTAGACTTCTGGCATTGAGCAGCATTACCCTTAATTTTTTTCCATTTTTGTTTTCTAAGGAGGTGGGTTTGTCTTTTGAGCCTTGCCTAAAAAAGGCACAATGGGGGAGGCAAGAGCCTTAGCCAATATCCGAAAGCCCAGTGGTGACAGATGCAAACCGTCCCTTGTGAAGCAGCGTGGCTTGTCCAGCATGTCATCCCAAGCAGACAGACATTGGATCCCCCTAGAATAACACCAGTATTTGAACCAGTTATTAAAGCTGATCATCTTGTCGTTGTATTATGGCATCATTCTTGGTGAGGGCAAGATGCTGCTCAGGGTCAGGGTCATACCAGCCTGGGCTACATAATCAGAGAGCTCCTCTATGTCTCTTTTCATGTAGTCCAGGGAGGTACGTCTCAGGTCATTCACGCCGGCATGGACAATGACGGAGTCATATTTGTACTTGCTTTGGAGTGACCTGAATGCGTGTGTTATGTGGTGGATCCTAGCTCCCGATAAGCAGCTCACCATTACCCTCTCCATGTTCAGCCTGGTAAGCGGAGCGTCAGTGTGTCTGACTACAGAGTCACCTATTACTAGTGTATCAGGCATGGTGTTTGGCCTTAAGGGCTGGGATTGTTTGACACACTGATTTATTGAAGTATGTGATGCATGTGTTATGTTTTGAGGTGGTGGATTTTTGGGTGTCTGCTTTGGGAGCCTCTGTTGTTTTGGTAAGTTTTTTGTTAGAGCCTCCGAGTATGTCTTTGTGTTATTATGTGTTTGGTTTGCAGTTGTGGTAGGTCTATGTGGGACTGGGTTTGGTGTGTGTGTGGTTACCCTCTCCTCCTGTCTGGTCTTGCCAGTCCTGAGTTGAGAGAGTTCAGCCTCCAGTTTGGCTATATAGTTGCATCTCTCACATGTATTTGTGTTTGTTGGGAGGAGGAGAGGGTTGTCTGTGTACATGAGACAATTGTAGCATTGTCTCAAGATTCCCAGATTAACCAGCTGAACCGGAGAGGATGCCAGTAATCTACCACTCAACATGCTAGAATATTATAAGGGAGTGCTGTGCCTTTAAGGGAAGTGGGTACTCACAGGGAAGGTAGGTGGATGTAGTGCTTACTTTAGTGAGCGAGTGCTTACTTAGAAGAGAGGTTTTGAGAACAAGTGCTAGGCTTATAATAAAGCGAATAGACTGATTATTATAAGAGTAGAGCTTTCTTAAGGGAAAATTTGAAGAGCAGACTTGTTGGAGCCAGAAAAAGTTTTACCTTGTTTAACCGGCGCTGTGCTATGCGCACAAATGTGCAAAGCCGTGCAAACACGGATTTTAAACGGAACTTCAAAAGAGCTAGAAATGGTCCAAAACTAGTAGAGGAGAGGCGGGAAATCAAGGATATTTTTTTGGTTTTTTTTTTGTTTTTGAGATAGAACGCACACAGAAATGCAGGAAACAGTAATAAATCAGTTACACAGGCTAGCACACTTTAGTGGGCAGCCTCAAAAGTTAAATTTAACAAACAAACAGACAACTTTTGACCAATTTTCGACAAAATGAAACTTTATGTGCAGATAATATATAATGCAACAAACAGTTAAAAAAAACAGTTTACGCTTGTTCAAGGTAAGCAAGAGAAGGTATTTCAGGTAAAAAACAGCAAAAAATACTTAAATCAGGAAAGTAGTCGCTTTTCTCAGTTCTCTGCTGCTAGGACCACTCTGCAGGACTACAAGGAGCTGTTGCTAAGTAGTATAGCCAGAAAAAAACGCTCAGAGGCGGATTTTAAACAGGGAACTTCAAAAGAGCTAGAAATGGTCCAAAACAACCAATTACTACAAGCTCTTGTGCTGAGGTCACTCCTTCAGGGACAGATAGGCTGCTCAAGGCTCCCCACTCCCACTGGTGAGCAAAGAAACTTCCTTCTATCAAAGTAAGGCAATGGACACCACAGGAACTACACCACAGCCCAGAATACAGCAAAGCCTGTATACGGGTCTAAACTAGTCGAGGAGAGGTGGGAAAACAAGGATATTTTTTTTGTTTGTTTTTGAGATAGAAAGCACACAGATAGTGATATTTTATCAGAACTATTTCATGAAGGGGAGAATGTACATTTTTATTTGTCCTAAATCACTTTATGACTACCAAAATACTGTTAGTAGCTTTGAGGTCTGTCACACTTGGCATAGTTTTGTAGTCCATTTGGAAATTCTTTAGCAGAATGCTTTTATGCTAGGATGATTAGCTTGTCTGTAGTTACCTGTATAGCATGTGTTTATGTACCTAATAGACTCAAAACACTAAATACAAATAGGGTACAGCATAAGTTCTACTCTAACATTGAAACAGACACAGAAATTACAGAAGTTGCTATGATAAATGCATAGATTCAGGGTAGTGAGGGATCACAAAACATTTGGCAATTAAGCTGAGAAAATGATATCTACTTTATAGTGCAATCTAACACAGCTTTTTAAAGTGCCGTGTAGGTATGCAGGTTTGAGCAATTATGGTAGAGATCTGACTGTCTCATGTTCTGCCTTGTTGGAAATACTGCTGACCTTAAAATTGCTAGGATTTGATGATTTGAATATCACGTAATACTAATATGTAATGTTTGCAAAAGACTGTACTTTGTTATCTCACAGTAGCCTAGGTAAAAGGACTGTTGCTGTTTCTTCATGTAAAAATGGGGGTGCTTAACAAGTTTTGTTATACCAGGGTTTCAGAGCTGTTACGCTTTAGTCTCACTCTGAAGCATGAACAGCATCTGTCATAAAACAGTGCTGCAAAATGGTTACAGCTTTTAAAAGCTGAAAGCACTTCATACTAACACACAAAAAGGAAGACAAATTGAAATATTTGACTGCTTTTTAAAGATGTTACTCTGTCAGAGATATACTTATCTTCTGGCTGCTTTCTGTGTGGCAGTACTAAATGCTTTTTGTCTTTCAAAGCTGGAAGATACTTTGTACTTGTACATTTTTTTTGTAAATAGTACATCAGGGTAGATGAAATTCCATCTGCCTCAAAGAAAGAACATTTGGTCTCTTGAATTCTAACTAATTACTTGTGTACTCTTAACATGATTGACAAGATTCATCTCTTGAGCGTCATTCTTGAGGTAAATTTCTTCACATCCATTCTACAAACATTTTAGTAGGTTATCATCTGAGACCTGATCATATAACTTTATGTTCTGCTCCCTCTATAACAGATTATTTAAAACTGCTGTTGTCACTTCATAGTCTAGTTAATAGAACTGTTGCAGTCCCATTTGTATCTTTTTCAGTGAAATATTGCACCCCTCTTGGTGCCTCTGTAGTAGTGCTGTATTCACCCCAATCTGTAATGTCAGAAAAAAAATACTAGTGCACTCCAACTGTACATATTTAATAGAACTCCCACATTATCCTCCGCAACACAACTATTCTACTTTCTTTTTACCATCAACAGAACTGTTGCACTACAGTGATGTAGAATGTTGATTTTTATGTTGTTTTCTCTTTTTGTTATTATTTTTCTCTTACTGTGTGAAATTGAAGCCTGTTACACAATTATGACCAACTTTTTTTAAAATATGCTTAAACATCACAGTTTCATTAAAGCTGTTGTTTGCACTTACTTAACAATGAGACACTACAGATTATTATTTGGTGCCCTTGTTAGGACTACATGCCTTTTCTCAATGATGCCTTATCTAGTACTAACATCGTGTATATTTATGCATAATGATAGCATTGCCAATAAAGAGATGAATTAATTTGCACCTGTGACCATTACAAAAGCTTAAGAAGATATTTAATTGTTTCAGTTCCAAAAGGAACAAGATCTGAATTTTTAGAGGCAATATATGCATGCTGCTTGTCAGGCAGAAATTATATTATATAACGAGGTTTTCTTAAGCAAAATGCCAAAACCTGACTTAAAAAAAGACCTCATCATTATCTGCTGAAAGTCAAAATTTGCATTTAAATGGAGATGGCCCAAAAAATGTAACATCCAGGAAATTACATGCATCACATTAATTGGTGTAGAAACATGTCGATTCATAATATTACAAAGTCATAAATTGTTATTGCAGAAAAGAAACGTAATTTCTTAGAATCTAGTTCTTAGGAACTGCAGCTCCTATTACATGTCTGCTTTTTGTACAGCTTGATGCACTTAAGAATATTATATCTGCATTTCAGGCTGTCAAATGATCTGTTATTATTATTTAGCCTGCATAGCAATTTATCTTTTTTCTCTTTGTCATGGATGCTAGCTGCCTGAATTATTTTACACTGCACAAGTGTCCTGCAGCTGTTTTGCAGTAAAATGTCCTATGTAAAAAGCATATGATCGGTCTTAAGAAAGAGTGATATCAGATACGAATTGAGCCCTGAACTGTGTGACATAGTAATAAAGCAAACTCCTAAAGTAAGTTCATGTAAAATATGTGCTAATGTACCCACTTTAAAGTTTTCCTTGTGAAAACTCTGCCCTAACTTTTAAAATAGGCACCAAATTATATTGACCTGTTTACCAATTCCATCTTTTTATGTTAAAAAACATGTTATTTAGCAAATATGACCATTTATTGAGTAACATCTTTCAGTATCTGAAATAAAATGAAACAATATGTTCTGATATATATATTTCTCTAAGTCTGCATTAACAAAAAGAGAAAAATAACTTGGAATCTTGAACAACTATTATTAAACATACTGTTGAGCAATGTTCTTTTCTTTCCTCCTAGAAAGAAGAACTAAAACATATTAGATTATGGGCTAGATTCTGTAAACCCTGCGGTATCCGATGCATTACGCTATTATCAGTGTGAAACTTGTGGATAACATTGTAAAATGTAAATGTACACAAAACTCAGAATAGCTCAGCACACAATGGAGTATGTCAGTATGAATGGTGCACTAACGAAATGCACAGGTAATCCACAAGTAATGAGAAATGGTTGTCTAATCAAGTTGAATAGTAAAAAGCTATTGAAAGATGATCACAATTTAAGTATCCTTATAGTTAATTAGATATTTATATATATATACCAGAATCTGTCCAGTAAGGTTAAAGACAACTACGGGATGTAACTAACTCCATTATGATAAAGAAATACCAACTATCCCGATGTAAGTTATATTGCATTTATCACATACATTTTCAGGAATAGACCTAGAAATGCCTCAGGCTATTACAGATATTTCCGTAATTCATCCACTAATGTAAAATACATGTCTCAGAGCTGCAATGCCATTCATAATCTAGATATATGACAGCAGTTCTGTCAGTAAACTCAGAGACTACTTTGGATATCTTCTTAACACCTATATTAATAAAATATAGGGGCTTGAACTTACGGATCAGAATCCATGAATTTTCTAATTAAAACAATTAAAGACTTAGGGCAATCATGGCCATATATCCACAGCGAACATTTGCTAACAATGGATTTGGAACTTGTTTGGGGAATACAAGTAATGCACAAACCCAAAGAAAGTGGGAGATAGAAAAGAATACTTGGGGTACGGATGAAGAAGTGGGACACAAGAGGGATGTTGGAATAGGAAAATCTAAAAGAAATTCAGAGGGACATGAGCAATTTTTTTTTTTTTTTTTTTTTTGTGGGAATAGGCCCTGTTTTTTTTTAAGAATAGAGCCAAAGATAGGGAAAGAGGAGAAGAACATCACAGCAGGTATACACATAAAACAAATATCACAACACAAGGTCGACAAAGAGTGGGAAAAACAGTAAGGACAGATAAGTTACACACACAGACAGCACACTGTACAACATAGGCAATGGAAAGTTATCAAAGAGTGGGGATGCATACCAGCCATGCTGAAATACAGAATATATCTATCTATGCACATTATTACATATTGCAAACTGTGTGCAGTCATACCTGGATGTGTATGACCAATGGTACATATGTGCTGGAGGGCAATAAATAGGGATCACTGTACAAACTGGATAAATAAACACATATCCAAGTAGTCTATCAGCAGTGCAAGTGTAAGCCAAGCAACCAAGCACAGTGCCAAATAGAAGTACTGCAGAAAAGCAGCAAAATGGCTGCTAAATACACAGGTAGGTATATACAACCCAAATAAACGTGTAATGGAATGCATATATGTTACTCACATATTCCATTTCAAAGGCAACACACAGGTGTATGTGTATATGTCTGACTATCACCGGCCTAAATGGAATATACATGAAATCCAGGTCAATATACACACATATACACACTCACACACACACACACACACACACACACACACACACACACACACACACACACACACACACACACACACACACACATGCAATGTAAGAATATTTACAAAAATACAACACTGCTGCTTAGAAAATATATCAGGTTGTGCACATGGATTTCAACAATGTAAACTGGTTAAACACACAGTATTGCAAGCAGTAGCCAGTGAGTTGTATGTAGCTGTCCTGCATTGTAAAATGGCTATACATTTGGTACAGGTTCATCATGTCAGCAGCATAATACATGGCAATGGTCAATAACTGCAACAAAGGTATGGTATATGCAAAATATATTACAGAACTATGAAGGTAGAAGGGTTGTGTACAATCTGGACCCACATCAGGGAAAAGCAGGACAATGCAACTTGATACAATGCAAATGCATGTGTATAGCACACAGGGTGCTTTAGAAGCCAACCAAAAATACATTTAACCACATGGAAAATGTATATCAAATGGCCAGGTTGTTTGCTGATGTCCACATAACCGGACATGTATAAAACACACATACACAGTAATGCATAATCATGTCAAATAAACATGCATAGGTAAGCAAGCTAAAAATTAAAAGCACATTCACATATACTGTCATACAAATGTTATATAAGGAAATGCAGGTATATGTCAACCACCCTGCTCATTATGGAGCAGAGGACATTACTCTGAGCATCATTACAGCACATCAGCAGTAACTCAGTGAATGCTCACATGTCAAAGGTACATTTGCATGTTAGTATGTATCCGACTATGTGCATACACATGCGAATTCAGTTAATGTGTACAGCTGTTTGTGGAAGGTATAAACTGATGTCAGTATGTAATGGATGAGGAAATGCTACATATGACAAACACAGCATAATGTACTGTTAAATAATGTGTTATCTGTAACACTGTGTATAGATTAATGCTACATTGCTGTTTGAAGCAGTCAGAAAAGGAGTACTGCACATAGACAGGATATCTGTGTATGATCCCACATGACATCACTATTGCCAACCCATGATACATAACACCACATCTTTCCAATGGGACATCATGACAACTGTCATCCAAAATGCATATGGAATGACATGTCTGTCTGTTGTAATACCTGATATGGCAAAGCACAGTTCCAAGGCATATCACACTGTTAGTGATGGAGTATGGATAGCATATGTTGTCTGTCATTTGCCACAGTAAAATGCATGCTTACAGGCTACCTTCTGAAGCACCAGCTGCAGGTTAACTGCCACAATGGATGGGCTGTTGAATGTGGGAGGAACGTGTCATGTGTTAATGTGTCAAGCACACATTGAAACAGAAACGAATGTCACACAATGACACATAAGCATGACAGATACAGGGTATGCATGCACAAGAGTGGATATACAGCTCAATCAATGAAATGGCAATCAACATGATGGCAGCATAACACAAGTAGAGCACACAGATAATACTTTTGGATTGGAGGGACCAGGCTGATGGGGTTCAGACTCCTGAATCGCCCCACAAGCTATTGACTTGAACAAATTCTGCATAGCCCCCATACACTCAAAGAAGGACTCGTCTTGATTCCAGGCACCTCAATGTCCCCTCCAGGGTGTCCTTGTCTGAAATCAGAAAATAAAATGCATGAATCATGTATTCCTCATATAACAGTGGTATAAATTTCTTAGCACAGTTTCTAGACATTTATTTCTGAAGCACATTAAATAACCACAGGTGTTAATATCTTTGAAAACAGATTAGAAAACATAAGATTCAAACCTACAATCAAAATCTGCATCCAAACAATACCTTTGAGAGCTACTTAATTAGCAAGCACATTTTGCCTAAAAGGTATATTTTTGAATGCAGTGAAAAGATTAATTTCATGACATCAACTGGATGAGGTATGGTCTCCTAATAAGGATCTTGGCTTAGGATTTCAAAGTAAGAGCATGTGCTGATCATGTAACTAAACAGTTTGAAAATTACATTTGTGTCAGCACCGTGTTAAGAAACATTAACAATAATGGACAGCATCTATTCCTCAGACAGTAGGACAGTGTCATGTAGTATATAGATTCTGTGAACAAAATCATACAAGTTGCTGTAGATAAGGGACGCAGTGAGATATGTGTGAGGACTATGACATTCCTTGCCAAATTGCACATCACTAAGAAAATACATACATCTTCCCTGTTCTGCATTTCAGCATTAGTCTGCCCATTCCACTCCGTCTAAGCTTGAGGATGATGTTGTTAATGAATTGACTGTAATATTTCATGATAAACAGACCTTGATAGCACTTGCTTAAACATAGATTAGTATTCAGCAAACTTTACCAACACGGCTGATGTTAACATAATGTTACGGATTACGGATATATTGCCACCAATTTGATAAATAACCAATTTCTTCACAATTATGCTTAAAATATATATTAATATCAATAACTGGAATATGCTTTTCTTAATAAATGCTACAGGTAGATTAAAACAAGATAACAGTTTCAGATATGTGTCCCCTCTCTGGATTTGAACATACAGCATACCAAAATGTAGGCATGTTGACCTGTTTCCTTACAAGCAAAGTTGACAGCCAGCACATATTATTCAAAAATAACAAAGCAGTGCTCTACAAACCCTATTGTTAGAAAGCTGATGTTATCAGAGCCTTAAGGATTGTGGGCATATTGACAGTAATTCGAAGTCTAACTCAGATATTCATAACCATGTACAACACAAACATTAATATCAAGTATTGGAATATGCTTCCCAAGGAAATAATATGGCTGAATTAAACCAATATATCAGTTACAGATATATGTTTCCCCATATGGACTGGAACACACAGCACACCAAAATTTAGACATGCTGGCCAGTTGGTTTACAGGCTGAACTAGCAGTCAGCAGGTGTTTCATTTTAGAAAACAGGTACTGCAGGTTTTATTAGAAGTCCTGTGGAGAACGGATGAACACAGAAACTGCAATTGAACATTTTGTTGTAAAGCAATAACAGCTATCAACACATAACTGAAAATGTATGTGTGAGCAGTCTGACAGGCATTTCTTTTTATCTTAAATAAACATATCTGTGTACTTTAAGGAATGATTTAATGAAGTTATATATGTGTTATTTTACTAATATATAACAGTGCAGTAGGTGATACGGTGGCACTGTAACAGAAAATTACAAAGTGTGCAGTTATCCGCGGCCTAGGTGCTATAGGTGTCAATGATACATGAAGACAGTGGCTATGTTAAATTATATCTCTAGATGTTGTATAATATGTGTACATCTACAAAAGTCATAATTATGGATATTATACACAGCATTAAATGAATTGACAGCATGGAAATCAAACCCATAATTAAGTGGACCATATTTACTAAGTCCAATTAATTATTCCCATGAGATAATTCTCACAGCAGCTACTAAATGGCTATAACAGCATCTATCTGATATACATATATGGGACAGAGAAATATCTGTAAAATCTGTAGGAATCTTCAGGTATGCATGGAATATTTAAGATACTTACTGTAGGGATCTACGGGCTGCCTCCATACCTCAACGACCCTCCTACTCCACAACACTGTGATCCAGGTCATCATAGTGGTGTCAAACCTGCAATCCAGTGTGATAAAGCCCTCTACTCCTTCACTACTCCCTAGTGATCTGTTCCACACATCTATTATGGAAAAGTTCCTGAGTCTGGTTCACATCCTCTGCTCCAATCCAGCTTACACAGTCAAACTTAGGTCATCTCCTCATCAGTCTTCCTGGGCACACAGACACGTCTCAGCCCCCTTGAAGTAGTCATCAAGATCCAGGAGTTCAAGACGTCTGTAAAGCACAAACGCAGATAAATGCTCACTGATGTACCACTCAGTTCACAAGTAGCAATGGTCTGATTAGTAAATGTGTCAAAATCAGTATTTGAAATTGGCACAGATGTCATGTTATCAGATTATCGGAAGATAATGGACACGTGCCACACATGGTGCCATTTATCGATACCTGTTAGGTGTTTAAACATTACATCTGGCAGTTTTGGCATATTAAGTCAATTTACTCAGAGGTGAGGTGTATTTATGGGACTTCAAAAACTTGAATTTTAATGAACCTCGTTAGTTATGTATGGCACAAATGGTACTTAAAACTGGGTGCACATTAGGTGCATTTTGATTCTATGATCAGAGTAAGATGTACATTGTCAATTGGTAACATTTCTGTTTTGGTTTTCAGTAAATCTCTTCAAATCAGTAATTTCCAACGGTACCTGTTTATATGACTTGTTACTCAAAATGCTACCTTTAATAGAAGTTGCTATAAGTTACTGGAGTGATATTGTTTTGAACTTTATCTATACAGGTGTTTCTATTTTAAAGAATTGATTTCAGTCCCATATGCAGTTGTGTAGACAGACTTATATTGCAAATGTTAACAGTATACAAAGGCTGATTTACAGCCCATCCACAGTTTTTACTGATAATTTATTTCACTCAGAGGTGTAACTATGGAAACCTACAGATCTCGACATTATCTATATGTACTATGTTATGTTGATATTACAGATATTTTTTAATTCACATTTTCTAACAAAATTATTAAAACATGTGCTGTTGCTGTTATGGATATTTTTTCAACGATGCTTTATAGTAAAGGTGTTATCATTACTGGCTTAATATACTAAGGATCTGCACTGTCTGTGGCCTGCCTATGGATCTTACGGTACTCCAGCATTTTCCATAAGTTGCTCAATAGTTACTTGCCGTAATATTTTAATGTGAAATGTAAGGGAACTACTGTGGCATGATCTTGTTGTCTTTGGACCTCTATTTAACACATATATATATATATATATATATATATATATATATATATATATATATAGAGAGAGAGAGAGAGAGATAGTCATTGGTTCTAATCTTACTCACAAACTATATAGATATTATAAGTCATGTTGATTTTACAAATGTTATGCATAAAGGCTTTGTTGCTACGTTTTGTATGTCAAAATATTATTTATTATAGATAGTGTTATACAAACCTTTGCACTGCACAGGAATAAATACTGCTTATGTTGTCATGTGCTGTTCACAAAAATGCATAAATGTGCTCAGACAGGAACATTATCATGTGTATATCACTGTCTTTCAGATGGTCAACTGTCCTGGGGTGACAACTTCTCCTCCTAGGAAAATGACATCATAATTGATGCTCTCAGGCAACATGGATGGAGACTTCTAGGCCTTTCAGGTGATATGGTTTGGAGAAATGAAATCTGGACCAACCTCACCAACATGATCAATGCAGTTGTAGGCCACAACCGATCCAGGGAAGACTGTAGATGATGCTGCTCAGACATGAGATCGAGGAATGTCACTGGTGGTGCACTACCATTGACTCCTGCTGACATTACACTATTTCTGGCCTCAATGCATACAACAAAAGAGTAGTGACGCATCCCTGGCAGTGAGATTGATGCTAGAGTTCAATGCTGAACATGCATGTGTTTCTTTCTATCACTTGGCTGTTTACTGAGACAATCACTGTATATTGCTGTTGCATGCATACTCATAGATTGTTGTTTTTGATTTAGAGCAGCAGAGTTGAGCCACAAACACATCCACACAGGGTGAGGATGATGAATGTTAGTCTAATAACATGTATTCATACAACTGTAGCACAGAGCAGTCCAAACAACATTTAGAATGCTGTTTGCAATAATGTTCACAGGTCTATCTGCTTCAGGACTAAACTAGAGATTGGCAAGTGAATGCCTCTATACTGTTAGTATGATCTCAGCCTTGTTATTGCCTCAGCCTCATTTCATGGCACTGCTGTTTGCTGTCATATTGTTATTTCCCTAACATTGTACACTTCAGGTAAGTTATGCTGGTTCAAGTGCAGACAGACCAAATATGCTACAACAAAATTGTCATAGCTTGCATCAATGTATAGTACATGTAATATGTGACACTTATGTCACCATTTGTCAACACAGGCCCATCTGGTGCACAGTTATAACATCTGGGTCCATATTATATCGTTGAACGCTTAAAAAAGCGAACGCTGATTGATCGACCTAATTTAAGTGAAAGCTTACAATCTTGAACTGTCAGATCAGCGATTTTTTTCCCAGGGAAAAAAATTGCTGATCCAAAACACATACACACAACACAAGCACACCAAACAAACAGAAATCCACACACATACACCTAAAATTTGATACCTAACCCTACGCTAAACTATGCACACACCACTAACTACCCACTTACATTAACCCAAACCCTAAGCCTAAGGTCCGTCACTATTGCACACTCACCTCACTCGCTCCCTAACCCTAACTCACTTAAATCCACCCTAACCCCCATGTCCACTCAATCGCACACACACCTAACCCGAGCCCTAACCCTAACTCACCTAAATCACCCTAACACTCACATCCACACAATTGCACACTTACCTGAATCCGACCGGTAACTTTCCACCAAAACACTGAAAATACTGAAGCAACAGAAACGGACAACCGAATTCTTTCCCTAGGAAAAAAATGTGAGTTTCTGCTGCTTCGATATTTTGCAGTTCTGCGAAAATAAGTTCGATCAATCAGCGTTCGCTTTTTTAAGCATTCGAGGATATAATATAGACCCTGACATCTATCATGTAAGTATTTGGAGCCCATAATACTGTGTTGTATACCTGATGCTGTCAGCATTATTTTGCTAAAATACATAACTGTGCTGTTTTTATCTTTGCTTTCCCACTGCATGATGCACAGTATAACTCACAACCTCACCACAAACAAGTGTCTGTCAGTAGTATGCTATTAACTATGCTTTATCTCTGTCAATGCTGGTAATACTGTAGTTCTCCTCCATTAATAATGTATCCTTTTTACCATTCCTAAGCCAGTTTTTATCTTCATCAACGTCATCAAGTGCACATGGAAGTTTAACTGTGTTGGTTAATGGTGTCAATTATATGATCACCAATGCTGTTTTTTTTCCCCTACAATAGTCGAAGTTCATACCTCTACAACAGCATCATCTTACCATGAGTTTTTGTCAGGTGTGAGTATTATTTATTCCTCACATATGTCATGTGTGTTGGCCTTTTAACCAAATTATATACTTCAGTTATATAAATTCCATGAAACATACATTAAGTTGTTCTCATGTAAACTCCTTATGACTTTTAACATTTCAGTGAGATATATGCGTCATGTGTCTGATGCTATCCAGCATGTGATGTAAGCATATTGTCCTGATCTGTGTCTTTAGATGTTATAGCACATAATCTGTATAATCCAGCATCCCATCCAGCGATCATGATGTGGTTCAAGATGTGTCTCAGCATGGTGGTATGACTTTTGGCACAGAGAAACTTGAAGTGTTTGTAGAGTCCATCCATGAGCTTGACAGTGATGTTGCTGCAGATGTAGCCTCAGACATTGTGATCAACTTATTTAGCCACTTGAAGGATGCTGGCACAGTATTGAACTGTGTGAGGCAGTTGACTAACAGATCCCAGATGTGACCTTGGCTGATGGTGGTTCAACACACCAAGCAGAAACAGGGTGATGCAATAGATGTAGGTGAGCAGATGTTGGGCATGGCCAGGTGTCAGAGGGTGTCCACCTCCTGCTGCTGGGAAATAAACAGTCACAATAACAGCATTGATCAGATGTCCCATGCACTTACCTGTATCACAGATCATGTGACACACCGGCTATGTGTCATGCATGAAGGGCAAGAGCACAGACATGGTGAGATTATGACTGAATTGACCACTCAAAATGAGAGTCTGCTAGCTGTGGCATTGTTGGTAGAAACCCTGGTGCCTACAGTACAGCAGCAGTGTTGTACTACTAGCAGGATTCTGCATTCCATGACTGCAGTCAGCAGATTGCAACATGGTAGAGGCAGGCCACCTGTGTACAGAATTACCACTGGCCATCAAGAATCATTGTCTGTGGTGCAATCTGCACAGAGTTCAACTAATTGCCCATCTGCTGTGGTCCTACCAATCACACGGCCTTCAACTAACAGTCATGGTCTTTCATCTCAACATGGTGTTGCCACCCCATCCATCTCCTCTGTGTAGCAATCAAGGCAACATCTGCCTGTACATGGTCGAGGTATAGCAGACTATGGTGTGAGACATTAGTGAGCTTTGCCTAGACTGCATTAGAGTGTGTTCAACAGTGTAGTTCAAAAAGCTGGCTCATAATATTGAATTACCACTTTAATGTTATATGTGTCTTCTGATATTAAAATTTCTGCTTTATGTCCTGTGTGGTTTATCTCTTTCAAAGTTATTATATTGTACAGAGAAGAATGTTTAGCACTAATGTATGCCCCTTACTCTTTTCCATACAGTAATTCAACAATCTAAGCATGCCGACATACTTGTATCAGTTTTGCCTTGAGTTGATAAACTGTTGTGACACATTTCCATATGTTCTTGTTGAAATGTTATGATTATGGTGTTAAGTGTGATGCTCAGTGTGTACATATTCGTGTTACATTCCATTAGATAACATCTGTGCTGCTATGGTGGGGCAGCACCTGGAAATCAATGTTCAGTCTTTGTACTCATATACATGTGGCCTGCCATAACTCAAAGATATGGGTCAGACTCTGCTGTGTTGCTTGGGCTTGCAGTTGTGGTCACACATTACATTGCCTATACATGCGACTTCTGTCCTCTATGTCCTCCTGCTCCTCCTCTGATTACTGTGGGATGTCCTCTTCAGACATCTGGGGTTATTGAGGTAGTCCCTGCAGATGGAAGACTCCATATGCTTTAGTTAGCATGTTGTGCAGTGTAGCACACACCATTATCATTTGTACTGCCTTTTCAGGTGTGTATTACACTGTACTTCCAGATGTGTCCAGACATTTGATCCTAGCCTTCACTACACCAAACACGCACTCTGTGATGTTTCTGATTGTTGCATGAGCTTTATTGTAGGTCTACTATGCAGGGTTGGATGGTTCATGGTACAAGGTTACTAGCCACGGCTCAAGTGGATGACCACAGTCACCTGTTGTGGGGAGTAAAACAAGTGTGGTCATGAAGGATATTGGTGTGAGGAGTACCCTTAACTTCTCTCCTAGCTGTATTCCTGTACTAACCCAATAACAGTCCTTCAGGTATTTCACTTTGCTGGAATGTCACCATAAGTCCACTTTCCATCCAAATAGCAGGATCATGGACACTTCCAGGTTGTGTTGCCATGATGTTTATTATGCTGCCATCTACTGCAAACATAACTTGGAAGTTGATGGATGATCAGCCCTTTCTGTTTATGTATTGGTCTGTTTCAGGATGTACTAATGTCTTGATAAGCATGTGTGTGCAATCTATTGCACGGAGTACATGTAGGAAGTTTGCAATGCTATGATACTGGTGCATCACAGTTCTCTACTCATGGGGTAGATGGAAAGTGTATGTAGTCATTAACCTTGTTGCACATTGCTTCCATGTATTTTGCCAGGATAACATTGGCAGCTGCCTGTGATACTCCCACAGCATCATCCGTGTGTCTCTGGAATGCTCAGATGCAAGTACACCACAGTCTGAGACACACTTTGATTTCAAAGGGGATGGTATTTCCTCACAGAATCTGCAAAGATGTGTGGAGCACATATGTTTCAGACATTCTGCACCAGCTGTCTGTCTAGCTGGTATCTGTCTATTATTTGCATGTCTGACAACTGGTTTAGTTGCAGACTTGCTCTGACTATGGTTGGCTGCCTTCTCGGGTGCACAGCCACAGCCTCATTTATGGCTTGTATCACTGCAGCCTGTAACAGTTCATTAACGGTAGGTAGAATTTTTATATATTTTTTTTACTATTTCTCTAATGATGTTGCCATAATCCATAATATTTGCTTAAATTCCTTGCGGTCTGTAAAACATAAGCTGAAGATTTCAGAAACTGAGTCTATGTGGCTATTTGTTGCATTTAAGTCGCGCTGTTTGCACAGGATGTATCTTGGAATCAGACTGGCATGTGCAGAATCACTATTTATTCTATGCTGAATACATAACTACTCAGGCTGTCCTCAGCGTGACTTCCAAAACCACATCTGCAGTGCTGAAGTCTTCCTTCAGCTGCAGTGTCCGGAAATAGTTTCCACAAGCTTTACGGGATCCAGCCCCAAATATCCATTTACCTAAAAAAATAAAATAAAATAATAAACTTTCTTAGATCTCTAAGTTTCAAAGAAATACCATTCTTGTTACTCAAGGATCCCTTTTAGTCTTACTGTGATGAAATTTATAGTCATTGTGCTTAAGCATAGCAGGCAATTTGCCCATACTGCTCCTAAGTGCAGCACAGGAGCTATTCATTGATAGCAGCTGCACTTTTGCACAACAATTGCAATGTGGTTTGGAGGATCTTAAGCAAATGTAATACAAATAACATGTAAATGAAGATGGACTGAAAATTGTGTAACTATCTTTTGCAAATAAGACATTATTCTTGTCCTTGTATGACTCATAGTCACTTTCTTATGTGCATTGGCACCATGCACAGAAGCCTTGTAGAAAAAGAAAGTCACATTTTCTGTTTTCTTTGCAATCTGTAAAAATGCCTGCTGTAGCCGCTTGTTTTAGCTCTCTGCCTTTATGACCTGCTTGTCTTGATCTCACTAAAACTGTTTGCGCTCAGAAGTGCCCTTCTACTGACAAGGCAAATAATATAGAAAAAATTTTAACTTTGGTTTCAAGAAACTCTTGGTGAGTTCTGAGTGGACAGAGGTATATTACAGGCTTTAGTGAGTTTTTTATTGCCCAGAGATAAGGACTTGGGGATTGGATGTGGGGTATTCCTATACATGTGGTAAACCATGGTATGAATAGCCATTGCTATACTTGCCACAGTGACTTTCCAGAGACAAAATGGGGACATGGTGGATATTTTACAGGCTTCTGTCTTGGAGATGTTTCAGCATTTCCTCAACTAATCTTGCCACATGTGGGTCAGGATAATTATTTCCTGGCATTAATTCAGGGCCAAGCAATACCATGCATGTCTTCCAGAAGATGACAAGCTTCCCTTAATTGGTTGGTGTACTAGATTGCATCCATATTGCCATTATGGCCTGACCTAGAGTTAGAGTCTAGGGAAGCAGAATCAGAACAGAAAGAACTACCATTCCTTCAGCTATCAGGTAGTATGTGCTGCATGGGTGTGCATCACTAACATGTTGGCCCAGCATCCTCCCAGTATTTGTGTATCTCACATCTGACAAATAAGCTCACTTTACCTTCTCTTACTGAATGGTAGAATTCCCCCATGATACCTTGTTGGTAAGTGCAAATGTCTTGTAGTCATTTAGTAATTTCTGTAGGCCGTCATTCTAAACTCTATTACTGAGTGATATCCCCGCTTTTTGTTGTGCCTCACCACCGTTTTTTCTTTTGCAGGTGATGGAGGGTACCCACTGCATCCTTGGCCGATGATATCTGTCCTTAACTCCAAGGGAGTTGCTGTGCATTACTTCAAGATCACCCTGTCCCAAACACAGATAGATAGTCAATGAGCATGAGTCTGGCCTGCTGAAAACCCATTTGCATTGCACGGATGAGTCAGGGGTGCCTTTCGGTATGACCTTTCTACTGACTGCAGGACGTTTTGCGTTCTGCTTTAATGTGATTATATGTTGGACTGGTACACAACTGCCACATGATGATAGTACATTTCCTGCTATCATTGCTTCTACTAATGATGGCAGTCACCCACATGGTGGTAGTGCATTTCTTGTACTAGTGATAACAGTGATGGTGACCAGCTTATGGCAGTAGTACAACTGCTGCAGCACACTCTTGCATGTTATATGGCATCACAGGGAAAGAGACAACATCTAGTACACAACTGTAGACTAAAATCAGTCATTATTTCTAAATTGAAGAGGATTAAGTGCTAGCAAAACTGGCAGGATCACAAAGAAAATTCTATAAAGATAAGTCTTGGTCTATTAAGAAAGGGCTTCCTACAGTGACAACATTTGATTGTGCACTTTATTATTTTTGTTATTTTTTTTTTTTGGTATTGTCTCTTCAGTGTTTTTCAGATATAATGATGAATTGTGTATGGATACCCATGACAGGAAAGTAACTGTTGTGTGACTGCTGATCAAAGCCAGATACAGCAGAAGGTGACCTATGTAGCTGCCAGTGACTCTGTGGAGGCTGGGAGGTCCAGCCTGGATTTAAAAAAAAAAAATAAAAATAAAAAAAAGATCTTTCTTAGCATAAAAAGTCTTAGCTCCATTTTATTTCATAGCAAGACTGCTGACTCAGAAGCCTCAGCATGTACAAAATCTAAGGAGAAGGAAGACCTCAGTATGCAGAAGACCTGTGTTAGCAACATCTCTAGGGATTTCCTCCATTGGGACATCTGGTTTGCAGAAAGAGCATGTAGGAGATATGTAGTAGATTTCAGATCAGTGTAAGTTTGTGTAAAATGTCACTGTCAGGTGGTACTGTCTAGTTATTTGACTTGCTCAGAGTCAAACCTGAACCTTAACTGCAGGAGGCAAGAGCCCTAATCCTCCATATCAACTGCCAGTCCTTCTTTAACTTTTTTTTTTTTTTTTTTGTAAATCACTGATAATTACAGTCTGTCAGTCTTAGACATAGAGTTTTACAGTTTTGTGGTATATAAAATACATGTTGAAGTAAAACTTGCTGCTCTTTTAACTTTTTAAGCGATTTAGAGTAGTCTGCTCTTATCTCTTTCTCTCTCTTTCTCTCTCTCTAGTTTATTTATTTTATTTATTTTACATTTGTTGACCAGGATAGTCTGACTGGATGCATGTCCATTTTCAGCAGAGGCCCGGGGAGAAAAGCTCCAAGGGTAAGCAGATACAGCGTTACATAATACCAGCATTACATATTACAAACAGACTATTTACAGAGATTACATAAGTAAGCAAGTTAAACAAGTTCCACAGGTTACATTTAGTCCTGAGCACAAGTCAGGATTAAATTAAATTACACAGTAAACTGGTTAACAGATTTTTACACATTCGAGTTAGCCAGGCTTGATACATTGACATAGCCAGTTAAGTGACAAATGTTGTTTGAGTCTAGTTTTAAATTGACCTAAGGTGGAAAGTAAGGTAATATCAGCTGGAAGAGAGTTCCAGGATCTACTTACAGAGTATGCAAAGAGAGAATCACCGGCTGTATTATTAATTTTGCTAGTCTGAATTAGTAGTTTGTTAGAGGATCGAAGCGGTCTTGGATTGTTATAGGGGGTGATAATATTTTTAAGTGCAGGAGTATTGTCCGGATTATAGAGGATTTTATAGGCCATAATCAGTTGGTTATATTGGATTAGGCTAGGTAGTTCAAGCCAACCAAGCTGATTTAGATTGATGCAATGATGTGTCCTAAAAGGCAGCCCAGTGGCAAACCTGGCAATGTGGTTGTAGCAAATTGAGAGTTTGTTAAGGACAGTCTTGTTCAAATTCGAGAGTAGAGGGGATGCATACAGAAGGGTTGAAAAAAGGTGAGAGTGATCTATGGCAATTTTAGCTGGAGGGGTTAGGAAGGCTTTTATTCTTTAAAGTGACCCTAGTTTTTTATTGATGGTTTTGATAGTTTGGTTAACATGTAGGTCAAATTTGAGATTATTGTCTATGATGACACCTAATAGTTTTGTAAATGGGTCAGGGGAGATTATTGTGCCATCATTTGATTTTATGGTAAAGGTGAAAGCGGTAGACCTACGTGTTGGTGAAAATAACAGCATTTTAGTTTTTTTGGGATTTAGGATCAGGCGATGTTCAGAAAGCCAGTTTTCTATTGTATTAAAGGTGGTCTGGGTAGCTGACCATAACTCTACTGGAGATGTGGCTGAGCAAATCAGAGTAGAGTCATCAGCATATTGGATACAGCTGACTTTTGGGATGACAGTATAAAGGTCGTTAATGAAGATGGAGAACAGCAAGGGCCTTAGTATAGAGCCTTGTGGTACTCCGAGGTTGTTAGGTAGAAGGTTAGAGAGTTTGTTCTGCCAGAGGACAGCATGCTGTCGACCATTCAGGTAGGATTGAAACCATTGGAGGGCTCCAGTATCTAGACAGAATGTTTGCAGGGTGTGGATTAAAAGTTGGTGATCAACCATATCAAATGCCTTGGAAAGATCCAAAAAGAGGGCTGAGGATATATAATTATTGTTGCGATTATGGTTTATGGTGTTAGTAAAGGCTAGGAGGGCTGAAGTAGTGCTGTGATGAGGACGGAAGCCATGCTGAGTGTCTGCCATAAGGCGATTTTGGATTAGGTGGTGCATGAGTTGTCTATGAATACATTTTTCCATAATCTTTGCAAGTGGAGAGAGTATAGCTATTGGCCTATAACTGGAGAATTCAGTAGAGCTGCCTCCTTTGTGAAGTGGGATTACATAGGATATTTTCCAGATGGTGAGAATTTTAGCTTCTACTATGGTTCGATTGATTAGTATTGAGACGGGGTAAGCAATAGCATCAGCTGATTTTTGTAGGTACTCAGCAGGGAGTTGATCAGCAGAAAGTGTAGTGGGTTTTAATTTTTGATCAAGGTACGGATAAATGAAGTGGTGACTGGTTGGAAGCTGAACGCAAGTAGGTTTCTAGGGGTGCTACTTTCAGGACCAGGGGAGCTAGGAGGTAGTTGGCTAGTTAGGGCTTGAATTGTCTCAGTAAAGAATTGGTTAAAACTATCAGAAACATCTTCAGGAGTTTTATCAATAGTAGCAGCAGGGATTGGGGTTGAAGTTTGTCCAGGATGTAGTAGATTATTTAAACCTGCCCAAAACTTCTGAGGGTTATTTTGATTTACTGTCTGTAAATTACAGTAGTATTGTTTTTTTCTTGTAAAATTGATTTTTTGGTTTCGCTCCTGGATTGCCTGTATTTAATGTGATCTTGAGGGTCTTTAGAAGAATGCCATAAAGCCCATGCTTTGTTTCTAAGGGTAATTTTGAGTTTAGACTCTATAGAAAGCCATGGTGCAGTTTTTGCCTTGGTTCTCTTTGAACGAACAGGTGCATGCAAATCAAGGATCTCAAGGAATTTGTTGTTAAAGTATGCTACTGCTTCCTCTAAGGAGAGGTGTTTTAGAATAGACCAATTACATGAGTTTACTTCTTGTTGGAATTTGGCAGGGTCAAAGTTTTTATTGTTTCTAACCTTTCTGAGTAAGGGTTGTTGGGAATTAATGGTTTAGTGCTTAATTACATATGTGAGAAGGTGATCGCTTAGGCCATTAAGGAGGGTACCAGAGGTGTACAGTTGGGGGTGACTGTTTATGAGCACCCAGTCAAGTATACTTTCTTTTTGGTTGGGTTTACCTATCCTGGTAGGGGTGGATATGATTTGTGTAAATGCATACAGGTTAATATGGGTGGTTGGGGATTCTAAGGAACAGGTGCCCCAGTCTATGTTAAAGTCTCCAAGTAGTAGGGTTTCTTGGGGGTAGTGACATGATAACCAGTGCAGGATATCTTCAAATGTAGATATATTGTTACCTGAGGGAATGTACATACAGATGATATTAATGCATTTATTTTCATTAAGTTGCAATTTGGTGGCAAGAATCTCAGAGTTATTAATCTGAGGAGGTTGTATTACATCTATGGTGACATTCAACTCAGATTTATAGAGTACAGCTACCCCACCCCCCTTCCTCGAAGCACGAGCCAGCCTGTGTATGTTGTACCCAGGTGGTAACACTTCATTGTCTTTAGTGTTAGGTTTTAACCAGGTTTCAGATAAACAGAGAATCTCAGGGGAGTGGACATCCAGAAGTGCAAGCAATTCATGTAGAACATCTCAGTTTTTGCCCCATATTTATGGCCTATTCTTCAGTAAGCCACTTACCCAGGCAGCACTTTCGGACAACAAGAAATGTAGATTCCTTAATGGTCCAATGGACTGCAAGTCTAGTATCTGCTTATGCACCAGGGGTAGCTATGGTGTAAATGAAGGGAGCTGATTGTAGTAAATAGAGGCATCTTCATATCAGCTGTGTTCTTTGGATATGATCCTTGGTTTCCTTGTTCTGTTGAATGTTAACAGTGTGTTTATTATTTAGCTGTGAATAAACTGGACAGCATGAAGTCTATGAGTTAAATGTTAATACTGTAACTTTGAATACATTTGATTTAGTTTGTTTTTTGCATGAACACAGTTTGTCTAGCACATATTGTAGAAGAGTAAAGCTATGAGCTGTTAAATAGCTTCTTCTTGTAGTGCATGGTTTGATTCCCTTAGCCTTCATTTGTCTTCTATGTGACTCTGCCAAGTTACTTCATCAAACAGTACTTCTGGTCTACACCTGAAAAGGGACATTGGGGTACCCCATGATGGTAACAAATGCATTATGCATTTATCTTTTGAATTCACATATCCTTCACATAGAAACCAGCTAGTATTTGCATTCTATGCAATTATGAATCCTAGCTCGTCTCTTGTAGTTTAATGCGTTACCAGATGCATTATTATTAAATGTAAGTTTCAAGGGAAGAGAAGTTTACTGTTTCTCATAGTAAGCCTGTTTGCAGTGTGAGGGTATTTTGTTTAGAATTAGCTCTCAGCATTTTTTTTCTGTAAAATTTGAAATAAAAGTTTTAAATGAAATCCAATTTGTGATAATTCTAAAAGTGAAGAAGAAATAATATGTACACTGACAGCTCTGGACAGTGTTTATGGTAATTGGAAACAGACAGCCAAGCAATGAGATATTGTTATAGTGGTAGGGGGCTGATTCATTACCATGCTTAGGGCCCATTTGTCCTCAATCCTGCTTTGTTGACTCTGGAGGTGTATCATGCAATAATATAACCATATTAGCCATTCAAGTAGGTCAGCGCTGTAATGTATGATGTCAGATGGGATAGCTAGTCTTGATGGCAGACAGGATACAGGAAAGGAGGGAGGTCAAAAATGAGATGTATCCCCCACACCCCCCAAAATAGTATGCTATATGCAGCAATATTTCTGATTTTTCTATGACTTATAGGTTGCTGAACACAAGCTGCATCATTTATATTGGCTTTAATTGTTTTGATTTATTCATTGCACTAAATAATGATTTATTTAAAGATTACTCATAGATTGTGTAATATAGTCTAAATATGATGCATTTTAGTAGTTTAAACAAGTGGCATTTTAGTAATATATTTTTGCAGTACCTTCTTTAAAACCTCCAGCAACTGCAAAGAGGTTGACATTCGTCTATCTGCATTACTTGAAGTGATGTTCAGAACTATCTGATCTTCAGCACCCATTATGTAGTATATTATTGTGCTGCAGTCTTCTCTACAAGATCAGATTGTAAAGGATTTCAACATTTCATTAAACATTCTCACACTGGCAGCCTGTACGGAGAGCAAAAGCTCTAACCTGATAGCAAGCTGCTTCCTGTGGCAAGGGTGCAGGGTTTGAATATTTTCACCTTCATTTACCTACTTTGTGACACTGAGTCAATCAATCAAAAATTAAGCTACAATTAGCAGAAACTAAATGAACAGTGTCAGCATGCTAAACAGAATATCCTCATAGACCTCACTAAATATTTCCATTTGTACCTACTGACATCACTGTACTTAATCCAAGTGACTCAGATTCCAATGTGCAATCCTAAAGTATGACACTAAAGCTCTGCACAAGGTTAATCTGATATTTTGCTTGAGTACAAAGCCTGAAAGTCTGTCTGCCTTAATTAGCTTGTAAGAGATTGCTTTTTTCCCCAGGCACTGACAACAAGGCCCCCCTTTTCCAGTTATCCATTAACTTCTTTAACAAACTATATACCCAGAGAGTAAAATACCAAGGTCAAAGTGCAATCCAGTGTTATTGATAATTTTCTACTTCAAAACTCACAAAGTAAATGCTGCATGCAAATCTGTTTCACAGAGGAAATATAAGAAAGATTTTCTAATGTCTCATTTCTACGGAATTCTGTCCAGTTGTCCATCCTGTACATTGCCCTGCTTTCCTCCTTCTACCCAAATTAAACATTTAACTGGAGTGCTTGTTTTGTTTGCTTGCTGGTCTCTGACTGACTATTGCTGATCTCTGTCTGCATTTAGTTTTGTATTTTAAGTTTTTCACTTAAGGTTTGGTTACTTATATTTTTTTTAACTTTTTCTTATATTTCATTAGATTTGCTTTACTTTTTTTTGTTTGTTTGTTCTTTTGCAGTTTTAAGAGATCTTTACTAGGTTCAGAAAGAAAAGTTATAAAATAATTCCTTCGCAGATACCGAATAACATCCAGTTTATTAGTGAGAGGAACTGAGAAATAGCATTCCGAATTTAACTGGCAATATTTGGAGGCATCTTTATTTAGCTGGAGTGCCTTTTTGACTTGCTTGCTGTTCTGTGCCTGACTATTGCTGATCTCTGTCTGCATTTGATCCCACCCACACACCCAACTGTTGTACTTTTAAACTTGTTGGCTTTTGAGTTGCCTGCTCCTACTATAAATCTGATTTTGGACACTTCTCTCAGTCCCATCTCATCTGCTCATTCTACTGAGTATGTAGAGATCAGTCTGAGAGGTGTACCCTCTCAATCTCTTAAACAAACTTGAATTATCTTCTGTTTCCTCCCTTCCCACTTACTTAAAAATGCACTTTATTCATCTGCTTTTACTGTATCTGTGCTTCTTACTTTATTACTTTATTTTGCTTGTTGCTACTTTTTCTTAAAGTGTTCATTTATATTTATTCTGCTGCAGTTATTACTGCTCGTTAGTAGCCTGATTGCATTGTAACTGTTATTCTAAGTCTCTTAGCTTTGATTTAAGCATTTGGGCTTCAAAATAGTTATCTTACATAAGGGAGGTCTGTGGTCTACACTCTTGTGGCAGGAGAGGTAGCTTGCATCCTTCTAGGCTGGGAAGTGATAGTTGAAGGCTCATTGTGTCTGCTATTCCATTCTAAAAGTGACTTAGTTCTAGTTTAAGCTCTTGGGCTTCAGGCTATTTATTTTAAATTAAGACGGTTTGTGGTCTAAACTGTTGTGGGAGGAGAGGGCAGCCTCCACCATTCTGAGCAGGAAATTGCTTGTGAAAGCTTATTGTGGCTGTTAATCTAAGTGTCTTTGTTCTAATTTAAGCCCTTGGGCTCCAAACCAGTTACTGAACAGAAATCAAAGGCATCCACTGAAATCTTCTAAAAATAAGTATAATTTGAGCCTCTATTGCACTTTGTGAACTGTATTTTACTGAACTGCTGCTTCATTTTACTCTTTTTGCTGCTGTGGCTGCTTCATTCAGCACTTTGTATCATTGCTACTTCTGCCATAAATAGTATAGGCTAGATTCAGACTTGCTGAATCTAGATTTTTAGGTATCACTTGAGCACTAAAACTAGCCATCTTACAATAGGAGGGCCTCCCTGCACTCTTGTGGCAGATGTGTATAGCTCAGGACTAGTCTGAGTAGGGGATTGCTCGAATAAAGCTGTATGTGGGGCTTTTGTGATGGTAATTTGTGCTAAAAGCTGTTTAAATTCACTTGTATTTAAGACATGCATTTGCATGCAGCTGCATATCAAGCAATTGGGTTTGCAGTGCCTGTATAGATGCAAATGCCTAGATACAATGTTTTGCCTAGAGAACAGTCAGTGGATCCCTCACAAGCTTCCCTGCTGCACTGCAGGCAACTCAGTTGAGCACTGAGCAGCATTGTCACACTTTTTAATCCCTAATCCTCAAAATAATTTGTACTCTTGCTAACCCTAGAGAAAAAGCTGATCTAATTTAGTCATAGGTGACTCTATAGTCAGGCACACTGATGTCCCACTCACCAGGCTGAACAAGGAGAAAATTACAGTCAGCTGCCTGTCGGGTGCCAGGATCTGCCACATAACACATGCACTCAAGTCACTCCACAGCAAGTACAAATACAACTCTGTCATTGTCCATGCTGGATTGAATGACTTGAGACATACCTGCCTGGACTACATGAAGTGAGACATGGAAGAGCTTTTGGATCATGTGACCCAGGCATGTATGACCCTAGCCCTGAGTAGCATCCTGCCTTCACCCAGAATGATACCATAGTATAAGGACAAAATGATTGACTTCAACAATTGGCTAAGCTTCTGGTGTCATACAAAGGGGATCCAGTATTTGTCTGCCTGGGAAGACATGATTGACAAACCATGATGCTTTGCCAGAGATGGTCTGCACCTGTCACCCCTGGGATTCAGGTTACTGGCTAAAGCTCTTGCCACCCCTATAGTGCCTTTTTTAGGCAAGGTTCAAAGGATAAAACCACCACCGTAACAGATACAAGCATGCAAAATCTGAAGGTAATGCTACTCAATGCTAAAAGTCTAAACCTCAAAATGCACACTCTCGAGACACTCCTAAAAATGAAGAACATCGATATCTGTGCAGTGACTGAGACCTGGTTCAAGGCTCCAGAGAGCAACCCTGCAATACCAGGCTATAATTCTTACCACACTTTTCGGCCACAAAACCAAGACCGAAACACTAAAGGTGGAGGAGTGTCCATATTCACCAAGGATATTCACACCTCCAGGCTAGTTGCCCAACACAATGCATCTGAAATTCTCCAGGTGCAACTAACACTAGGTAAGACTGCAATCCAAATTGTAGCTTGCTACAGATCCCCCACCATACCCCAAGATTCTCACTACACCTTTCTAAATATACTGGAAAATATTAAGATACAACCAAACACCCTAATACTGGGTGATTTCAACTACCCTGCCATTAATTGGGAAAACTACTCCGGTACCAACTCCTTTTCCCAACGGTTCTTGGAATTTATAAATTCCAACGCCCTGGATCAACTAATCCATTGTCCCACCAGGGGCTCAAATATCCTAGACCTGGTCATTACCAACATGGGAGACTATTGATTCACACCAGTGGTCACCCCCTCATTGGTCAGGTCTGACCATAAGCAAATCACCCTTGACATCCACATCCCACCCCCCAGTAAGGAAATCTCCTTAAAAAACTTCTCCAAAGCCAACTTCATGCTACTGAAGTCAGAAGTGACAAACTTCACAGCACCCACGCAGACGGGATCTGGAAGTACGACTGCAGAATCCTACACTAAGGCACTGTACGAGCACATCCACTCGTGCATGAATCGTGCCATCCCAAATAGAACCAAGATGATCTTCTCCAAAAAAAGGAAGCCAATCTGGTGGTCTCCTGCTATAAACAAACTATACAACAGAAGGAAGAAACTGTTGCAGAAAAGAGGAAAATCCCAGGATGCAAAAAACTCCCTCAACAGCCTCAGTAGGAAACTGAGATCCCTCATAAAATCCTCAAAAGCTAGTTACGAAAATAAAATTGCCAAAGATTCCAAAGACAACCACAAGGCATTTTATAGTGATGTCAAGAGTCTAAATGGCAATGCTCAGATCTGAGCTACAACAGAATGGCATTAAATATACTGATCACAAGGATATTGCCAATATCCTGGCAGATCGACTTAGTGCCAACTTCACCCCCCTCTCACCCCCTAAAGGGGCCATCTCAATACCAAAAGATTGCCAAATTCTGATAATCACAGCCACATAGGTAGAAATAGCACTCTCCAAAGCTAAGAATACAGCATCCATGGGACCAAATGACATCCCAGGCTGTGTACTACATGAACTACAAAATGAACTGGCACTCCTTCTAAGTGTCCTGTTTAATCATAGCCTCACCTCAGGCTTCATGCCCACTGAATGGCACACAGCTACAGTTATCCCGCTCCACAAGGGAGGATCCACTGTGGATCCCGGGAACTGCCGTCCCATCAGTCTGACAAGCCTGATCTGCAAGGGCATGGAACATATTATCATGGAACTTATAAACAAAGACACTGGCAACCTTCAAACACTGGACCACACCCAGTTTGGATTTGTGAAGGGCTGATCTTGTCTCCTGAATCAGATTGACTTCTTCAAATCAGTCTCCAGAGCTGTGGACGAGGGTAAGGCGGTCCACACAGCCTATCTGGACCTCGTCAAGGCCTTCGACACCATCCCCCACTCTGGAATCATAGATAAACTTACTAAGCTGGGCAGACTCTGAATCCAGCTCCAGACAAGTGACAAGTGGAGTACCTCAGGATTCAGTCCTGGGACCACTCTTGTTTGGCATCTACTTCTCTGAAGTACAAGCCAACACTAAGGGACTCTGGCTAACAAAGTTTGCAGATGACTGCAAACTGGAAGCCATTATAGAATCCCCAAATGATGTGGATATTCTACAAAAGGGCCTTACAGAAACAGATGCCTGGTGCCAGAGCCATGGGCTCAAGCTTAATGCCAAGAAATGTATAGTTATCACCTTTGGAAAAAAACATGTACCCATGAACTACCACATAGGAGGCAGGACACTAAACACTGAAAGTGTGATGAGAGACTTAGGGACACAAGTGGACAGTGGTCTCACTTTCGATAACCACATTGCCACAACAGTCAGGAAATCCTTCTATGTGGCACACCTCATTACTAAGGTCTTTTCATCCAGAAAAAAAGAGGTCATTGTCCCACTGTACTCATCCCTCATTAGACCCATTATAGAGTATAATGCCCCATTTGGTATGTACCTCACAAGACATCTGCAACAGCTGGAAAGGCAACAGAAATACCTCACTAAAAGAATCACAGGCCTAAAGCAGATGCCATATGCTGACCGTCTAAAAATACTCCAGCTATACTCTGTGGCATATTGTTTATTCAGAGGTGATCTCTGCTTAACATACAAGGCCATGTCAAACCCTGAGCTGTTGGACATGCTCCACTTAAAGAAATCCCAATCTCTCAGAGCCACATGCTCCAGGGATCTAAACCTTATCATCACAATGAACAAAACACGCTGCAGGGATAGGTTCCTGACCCAGAGACTCCCTATACTCTGGAATAGACTGCCCATACATGTCAAGCAGAGCGCCTTATTGGCCCTCTTCAAAAGGAACCTTGATGATTGGATGGGAGATAGGAAATTCACCCCAGGGATCATGTCAGTCACACTGCTAGACAGGGGCCCAGAGAAGTAAATATTGTGGGAAGAAATTTCCAGGGAATTGTTATGGCTAGGCTTGCATAGGCCTTAGGGCCGATAGCCTAGTACCAACCTATGAACCCATGAACCTATGAATTTCCCAACTCCTGACAGTATTTATGGTTCATAGGTTCATAGGTAGGTACTAGACTATTGGCTCGAGGGCCTAAATAAGCCTAGCCAACAAGGTTCCCTGACTTACGCCACCCAAGAAAGTTATTTTCCTGTGCCTCTGTCGAGCAGAGACACAGAAGTGATCCCCGGTGTGTATTTCCTATTTCCATCCACTCATCAAGATTTTTCTTGAAGAGTGCTTATGAAGAACTTTGCTTGACATAGATGGGTAGCCTGTTCCAGAGTATGGGAAGTCCCTGGGACAGGAATCTATCCCTCCAGCATGTCCTGTTTATTGTGGTGACAAGGTTTAGGTCCCTAGAGCATGTAGCTCAGGGGGATTGGGATTTATTTAGGAGTAGCATGTCCAACAGCTCTGGGTTTGACATAGCTTTATATGTTAGGCAGAGATCACCTTGGAGTAGGTGATATGCTACGGAGTAAAGCTGGAGTTTTTTGAGATGGTCAGTGTAGGGCATCTGTTTGAGGCCAGTAATCATATTTGTGAGGTACTTCTGTGGCCTTTCCAGCTGCTTCAGATGTCTTGTGAGGTACATTCCAAAAGGGGCATTGTACTCTATAATGGGTCTAATGAGTGTTGAATAGAGGGAACAATGACCTCTTTTTTCCTGGATGAAAACCCTTTTATGATGAGGTGTGCCACGTAGAAGGACTTCCTGACTACTGTGGCGATGTGACTATCAAAGGACAGACTTCTGTCCACCTGGGTCCCAAGGTCTCTTATCACACATTTGGTGTTAAGTAAACTGCTGTCTATGTAGTAGCTCATGGGTACAGAGTTTTAACCAAAGAGGATGAAAATGCACTTTTTGGCATTGAGCTTGAGGCCATGGCTCTGACACCAGGCATCTGTCTCAGCGAGGCCCTTCTGTAGGATTTCCACATATTTGGGGACTCGACTGGCTCCTAGTTTGCAGTCATCTGCGAACTTCGCTAGCCAGAGGCCTTCTGTGTTAGCCTGTACTTCAGAGAAGTAGATACCAAATAGGAGAGTTCCCAGGACTGAACCCTGTGGTACTCCACTTGTCACTGGTTTGAGGTCAGATTTGGAGTGTGCAACTTTTACAGTGTGGGTTCTGTCAGTGAGCCAGTTGGCAACCCATCTTGTGATGTAGGGATTTATACCTAGTTTAGTGAGTTTAGCTATAATTCCAGAATGGGGGATGGTGTTGAAAGTCTTGGTGAGGTCAAGATAGGCTGTGTGAACCACATTACCCTCATCTACGGCTTTGGTGACTGCCTCAAAGAAGTCAATCAGGTTCAAGAGGCATGATCTGCCTTTCACAAACCTGAACTGGGTGGGATCCAGAGTTTGGAGGTTACCACTGTCTTTGTTTATGAGTTCCATGATGATACGTTCCATGGCCTTGCAGACCAGGCTTGTCAGGCTAATTGGGCGATAGTTCCCGGAATCAGTGGTGGCTCCCCCTTTGTGGAGTGGGATAACTGTTGCTGTATGCCATTCAGTTTAACCTGATATTATGGACAGTCAGTTTCCCAAAATTTCTCCAAACAATTTTACTGACATGGGTATCCTGAGTCAATGTAATAATTGCCTCATGTATACTGACAACCATTTGTTCCTACAGCAAATACATATATGAGATGTAACTATACTGCAAAACTGGAATCAATCTTCTCACGCAACAATAAACAAGACATCAAATAAGTTGACAGCACATGCACATCTCCTCTCACACAAGATAAATTCATGATACATAAACCCACATATGCGGAGGTTCTCAATAAGAGCCAATCAAAAGATCAGAGGCCTCTTAAGTGCAGAAAACTCACACATACTACAGCATCACCAAAAATCTACTACACATAACAACACAGATACCAGTGTCTCAGAGAATAAGTCCCTAAGGCAAAACACCTCAAATCCAAATGTCCTGGTCATAGTATATTCCATAGTCAGATACACAGATGTCTACCTCACCAGGCTGGACAAGGAGAAGGTCATGATCAGCTGCTTGTCAGGTGCCAGGATCCATCAAATCATGCACACACTCAAGTCACTCAACAACAATTACTGTTATGACTCTGTCTTAGCACATGCTGGAAGAATGAGACATACCTCCTTGAACTATACAAATAGAGATGAATGAACTGTCAGATTATGTGGCCCAGGCAGGTATATCTCTAACCCGAAGCAGCATTCTATCTTCAGCCAGGATGATGCCTGAATATAAACAAAAAATGATTGACTTCAACAATTGGCTTAGCTTTTGGTGTCAGGGCAGATGGATCCAGTATCTGTCAGCCTGGGAAGACATGTTTACAGACCACACTGTTTTGCCAGAAATGGTCTTCACCTGTCTCTTCTAGGCCTTTGTATACTGGTAAAGATGCTTGCCTCACCCATAGTACCATTTTTAGACAATACCATAATAATAATAATAATAATAATAATAATAATAATAATAATAATAATAGATTTATAATGGCAGTATGGCAGTAAAGGCAAGAGCTGTAAGAAAGCACACCTACGTTGCTACTGTCTAGTCCAAGAATCTTATTTATTAACTGCATTTTAGTGTTTAGAAAGATTTTTTTATATTTTACTGTAAAATTTCTAGAAATGTTACCATCTTTATTAAATCCATACCTCTTCAATGCAAGTGAATATCTTATACAGTTTACACATTCCTATTTTGCACTTCAAATCTCAGCCAATTAGCCCATGAAGTAGACTTGTTCAGGCTTTGTTTCCCTTCTGGACAGGCTTTGACAAAGACCATTTCTCACCTTAATTTATCCAAGTATTTTGGATTTATAAGATCATGATGGGAATGGTCACCTTTCCTAAATCATGGTATGAATAAAGTGCATGAAGTTATTATATTTTTCAGTTTTTGATGTTAGCCACAAGTGCTCTTTCTAGCACCCACAATGTGCCCAAAACGGACTCCTTCTGTAATTTGTACAGTTATATGTATTGGAAACATATCATCATCATCATCATCAGTCCCTTTTTTCCATTTTTTACATGAGGTTGAGGTATCATGTCAACTGTCACCATCTTTGAATGTTCATTGCCACTCTCCTGCCTTCTTTGACACTCGTGCCTGACTGTTACAAGTTGTCTCATACAATTATTCCACCTGTTTGCTGGATGCTCTTGTTTCCTTTTGCCTTCTCCCTGTCAGTCCCAGATCTTCTTCACCCCAAGTGTCTTCTGTATTTCTGAATGTGTGCCTGAACTGCCATAATCTGTTCTCTTTGATATTTTCTGCAATTCTTTTTTTGTTTTTTGTTTTTTCCTGTGGCATCTCCATGTCATACCTAATTTATTCTCCTTTTTACAATTCTCTATTATGGTCTTACTTAGCAACAAATGATCCTTAATGATTTGAACAAATGATTTGTTTCTTATGCTTTTCTTTTGTTACTCTTTTGCCATAATTGTGTTTTATTTTAATGACTATAGATGCTGTCAGAATCAGTTCTAGCCTCTCTTTCTCTCTCTCTCTCTCTCTCTCTCTCTCTCTATATATATATATATATATATATATATATATATATATATATTCATTTGCTTTAGGTGATGTTGGATCTAGTGTTAATTTGTTAAATATTACAGTTGATTGTGATCAGGCTAATAATTGTTTTGATCCTCTTCTTCTTCTTCTTTCGGCTGTTCCCGTTAGGGGTCGCCATAGCAGATCAACTGTTTCTATTTCTTCCTGTCCTCTGCATGTTGCTCTGCCACACCAACCACCTGCATGTCCTCTCTCACCACATCCATAAACCTTATCTTAGGCCTTCCTCTTTTCCTGTTACCTGGTAGCTTCATCCTTAGCATCTTTTCCCCAATATACTCTGCATCCCTCCTCAGCACATGTCTGAACCAATGTAATCTTGCCTCTCTGGCTTTGTCTCCAAATCTTCCAACCTGGGCTGACCCTCTAATATACTTATTCCTAATCCTGTCCATCCTTGTCATACCCAGTGCAAATCTTAACATCTTCAACTCTGCCACGTCAAGCTCTGACTCCTGCCTTTTTGTCATTGCCACTGTCTCCAACCCATATAACACAGCTGGTCTCACTACCCTCTTGTAGACTTTTCCTTTCACTCATACTGGTACTCATCTGTCAGAAATCACTCCTGACACTCTTCTCCACCCACTCCATCCTGCCTGTACACTCTTCTTCACCTCTCTTCCACATTCACCATTACTCTGAACAGTTGATTCCAAGTACTTAAACTCATCCACCTTCGCCACCTCTACTCCCTGCATCCTCACCATTCCTCTATTTACCCTCTCATTCACACACATATATTCTGTCTTAGTCCTGCTAATCATCATTCCTCTTCTCTCTAGAGCATATATCCACCTCTCCAGGGTATCCTCCACCTGTTCCCTACTCTCACTACAGATCACAATGTCATCTGCAAACATCATAGTCAACGGGAGCTCCTGTCTGATCTCGTTTATATAGGACAGATACTTTTCAAACTGATATTTACATTACAGAAGCAACCATCCTAATATTATTAAGAAAAACATTCCTAGAGGCAATATATTAGAGATTCTAGACTTAGTACTAGAAACACACTAGTAGAAAAATGTGACAAAACACTGCTATGTTGCAAGTTGTTTAATAAAACCAAAAAACAGTTCCACAATTCCACAAGGTACAAAATCCAATAAAATGCAGATGAGCGCTTTCGGGTATAAACCCTTCATCAGATAAAACCGCACTACAAACGCAGCTTTTTAAATATTCTTGTAGCCAATGAACATTCAATAAAAAACCCGCCTATTTTTAAGGGCGGGCTTCATAGGAACAACATCATTTAATCCAGGATACCTATGTGCCAATAACTGTAAAATCCATCTAGCTTCATTAACTTGTCCCTTACCTATATCAATAAAGAAACTACTTTTATCCAACCAGTTACAGGGAAGGTTTTTGATTTTAAAGCTAGGGCTACTTGTCGAACGGTTAATATAGTATATATAGCTGAATGTGAATCATGTAAAAGTTTTTATGTGGGTAAAGCCAATAACATGTTTAAAGTGAGAATACTACAACATCTATCAGCCATCAGACTATGTGATATACACAATGCCCTATATAGGCACATAGAGCAAAATAATACCCATACTTTTAAATTCAGAGCTATAATCAATGTGACACTCAATAGTAGGGGTGGAGATGTTAAACACCTAACAGAGTTAGCTGAAGCTAGATGGATTTTACAGTTGTTGGCACATAGGTATCCTGGATTAAATGATGTTGTTCCTATGAAGCCCGCCCTTACAAATAGGCGGGTTTTTTATTGAATGTTCATTGGCTACAAGAATATTTAAAAAGCTGCATTTGTAGTGTGGTTTTATCTGATGAAGGGTTTATACCCGAAAGCGCTCATCTGCATTTTATTGGATTTTGTACCTTGTGGAATTGTGGAACTGTTTTTTGGTTTTATTAAACAACTTGCAACATAGCAGTGTTTTGCCACGTTTTTCTACGAGTGTGTCTCTACTGTTCGTTTGGCAAAACTTAAGTAAGGCATTTATCATTGTTTTGGAGACTTAGTACTAGACACAGTGACTTTGCACAGGAAGTTGAATTGGGTCTATATTAAATCAGTGAATGCTTAAAAAAGTGAACACAGATTTATCAACCCCATGTAAGTGAAAGCTTACAATTCCAAACACTTGGAACAGTGATTTTTTTTCCGAGGGAAAAAAATCGCTGTTCCACACAAAAAAAAAATTTAAAAAATAAAAACTTCAAAACATTGCATAAAGTGGGGGGCTTTGCCCTCACACCCCCCTACTTAAAAATACCAACTCTGAGACTGTACTACACTAACAAAAACATCAAAGTAATGGAGGCGCCCAAGCAATTTCTTTCCCAGGGAAAGAAATTGCTTATATGCCTTTTCGCTATTTTGCTGTTCCGTGCTTTAAAGTTCGATCAAGATGCATTTGAAGGACTGCATCTTTGATTATATAATAGGAACCCACTGAATTTGTTACTTGCATGTTTGAATTGAGGGGTTATAAAAGGGTTTTGTGTGAGGTTTCTAAAGAGGTAGTTAGCAAGAGAGATACAAACATGGCACCCCTATTACTTAAATCCTTGTTACCTAGGAATTTTAATTATACTATCAAACTGTCAGTTTATTTTCTTTTGTTTTTATATATGTCAGTGGATAACTACACTATAATGGAGGTTATCAACAATAATTGGAAATATTATTTGGGCAATAGTGATTAATCTAGAATTATTGTGGACAAACCATTTTTCCTTATACAAAGAATATGAGTTTTAAAGAAATATTACAAAATGACACTACTTTGATGGAACCTCCTATTACTAACAAAGCTAAAGGAATATATAAATATGGTGGTTGTGATGTAGACGCATTTTGAAAAGACTATATATTAGTTTTGAGCACATTGATCAAACGTTTGGCACAAAATACTGATTTAGTTGTAATTCTCAAGGAAAAGTTTACAGCAAGTATTTAGGTTGCTCAGTTTTTTTTTTATGTGGGGATAACTGCCAGACGTGTATGTAAGAGAATCAGGAACAATTACAGTCCGCTAAAATAAGTAATTTGAAGAATGCTCTTTTTAATCATACTAACGAATGTATTTATCATAAAAATGTTTTTATTTTATGTTAATGAACATACAGATGAAATTGAGGGGTGGGGATTTTAAAAATAGCTTGGAAGTCAAATAAACTGAAAGGCAGTTAAGATTAAGGGCAGATACTTATCCAGGTTTGAATAAAACTATTACTATTAATATTAAATTTATTTTTTAAAGGGAAAGTTAAAAAAGAAGACATTTAAGGCTACTCGTTCATTTTAGATTTTAGATTTTAATATTTTTCTTATCATCTTTCTGTGACTTTGTTGATCTAATTAGTTAATTCTCATGTGACCTACTGATTGTTATAAAATTGCTAGCTCTTGAATCTCTTTTATGATTAAGTATTTTTGTATTGAGACAAAAGCGGCGATTAAAGTTTTTATGATTAAAAAAAAAAACTGTGGGAAGTTTTAGTTTATTGTTTGAGTTGTGAGAAGTTTCATTTTATCTTTTCAGATCTGCATTCTATTATGTGTGTTTTTTGGATTTTCAGTTCTGATATATAGTTTATGTATTGTTGGAAGGCAAGTTATTGGTCTATAGTTTTTAGGATGGCTTGCAGTTTCACTCTTTAAACGAGTATTGCTTTTCCTGTTGTTAACCGGATTGGTGTTTATTTGGGATGTACATATAAATAATTCTTGCTCAGGGCTAAATCTTTATGTAAAGATGTTAATACTTTTAGCCAAAAGTTAGATACTCCCCAGGATTCATGAAGCTCGGCACAAGGACGGTTTTAGCCTTGTGCCGAGCATCCTCATTACAGATCATGCAGCAGCGCCATATGAATATTTATGAGGGCGCGCTGCCGCACCCTCGACATGTACAGGAAATATGTGCGAGTGCAGGGGGCGTGTTTAAGTGCTCTATGGAGGCAGAAACATGCCCCCACAGTTGCACAACCTACTATGCTTACTATTAGAGCCTGCCTTTAATAGTCAGCAATTAATTCAGTGTCCGTGGATACTGAAATGTATGCTAAGCATACAAGAGTGTCCACGAACACTGAAATAAAATCAAAGTAGTAAACACACAAGCATGAAGCGGAATGTTGAGCCCCGTCCCTAGAACTTTCACAATTAGATTCCCCATGTCCCTATTTTACATCTGCATTGCTTCAATATCGAAAGTATAAGCAAAGTGCAGCATGTTTGCATGTCGCTGCCCCCTGCTTAGCGTAGCTTACACATCAAAATCATCCAAATAGAGAAAAACATGCAAAATCAACGTTAATGTCAATAGTGTAGTGGTTACAGCATCCGCCTAATGAACAGGCATACACGGTTCGAGCCCAACAAAAGCACATATTGTTTTCCATGTGGAATGTCGTTTTGCTGAATAACCTACATAATAACATGGAAATGTGAACTGGAGTACCACATGAAATGTTTAACTATAGTCATTCAATCAAAGTGGTAGTGTCATAATGAATAAGGCACTAGTAAGCAGGTGTAAGCACAAATAAGCAGTAGTAAACATATATAAGTACCAGTAAGCAAGTCTGAGTGCACTTACACGGGTGTAAGCGGTGCCCAGCATAGGAAATGTATATAATTATGTAGATGTATGTGCATGTTTATGTACAGATATATAAAAAAAAATTATATATATATATATATATATATATATATATATATATATATATATATATACATGAAGAATGAACGCCATGACAATAAAGCATACAAAAAGAATGAGAAGGGAATCAACAGCAACCCCAGTATTATTTAGTGCTGTCTGTGTATGTCATACCAAGCTGGGCAGGGGTGAGCAAAGCACTGCTACTCACACCACAGGCAGGATACTACCAGTGGGAGTAACACTGATGATCTGCTAAGTCTACTTTACAAACAATCACAGGGCAGACCCTGGTGGGACTACCCAAAAATTGCTAGAATGGTTGGACCTCCGACCATTACACAAGCAAGGGCAGATATGTTCAAGGACTAAATGGTGGGAGAGCCTGATAATACGTGGGTTGGGACAACATACATGTAGGGCCCCTAATGCTGGGGCGAGGGCAATGTGTAGAGGTGTGTCATGGCTGTGATATCATCCGTAAAATGGATGGTTTGTGTGTATGTTGAACTCAGGTGGAGTGGATGAAATATGGGTATGAAATTATGGATCCAGGCGTGCCAGGGTTGGATGGCCTGGTTCTAATTGGACCGCCTGATGGAGGTCAGCGAGTTTGTTAAAAGTATATATGCATACAAACATGCATACATCTATAGGTAGAAGTACATTCCCTGTAACACATTCATTTGTTTTGCAGACATAAATAACATGAAAGTGCCCCTACAAACCTCGACAGTAGATACATTAATAGGTTGCGCATAAGAGGGAAGGGAAAAAACTGTTAAAATGCAGAAGCGTGTACAATGTCTGAAGTCAGTGCTGTTCTCAAAAAATCAAATGTGAGGACTTTCTCAAACATGGAATCATTCCTGTGATCTGCCTGCTATGGCAACGCCAATCCCTAAACCAGTCCTATTTGTAAAATAATTTCACCAAATTCATACATTATTAGCTCTTATGTGTAACGTGTGCATTACACATAGTCATACCTATTAATTTATTGTAGTGTCATGTTAACAGGAGTAATGATGTAATGAAGTATAGAGTCTAATCTTGAAATAAAGACATGTGGGTCCCAGGAGGGACAACCAAAAATTGCGAATAGTGTCCTATTGGTCAATCATTTCATCAATGTTTGTGGACTAAAAGATTGGGATGTCTGAAGATACATGGAGTGAGCCAACCCATGGGATGGGTCTACAGGAGTAGGGAGTGGCCAATGTGTAGTGGTGTGGATACACCATGTATCCAACTGGAGAATGGATGACTGCTGTGTTAGTGTAGTTTTGGGGTGGGTTTTTGGGGAACTAGGAGTCATGGGTTTAAGGGTATATATGCAAATGAAGAAGCACAGCAATAATGTAGTGGTTAGAGCATCCGCCTAATGAACAGACATTCCTGTTCAGAATCCCACTGCAGCACATACCATTTTCCATTGGTAATCTATATAGGAACATATTTCAACATCTGTCTGCTGTATAACCTGCATAATAACAATTAAAAGTGAACTGGAGCCAAGTGTCAGTGTCATAATGAATAAGGCAGTAGTAAGCAGGTTTAGGCATAAATAAGCACCAGTAAGTGTGTTTAAGTGAGTTTGCGAAGGGGTATGCATTTCCCTACAGATATATACATATATATATATATATATATATATATATATATATATATATATATATATATATATATGTGTATATACATATATATATATATATATATATATATATATATATATATATATATATATATATATATATATATATATATATATATATATATATATATATATATATCTAGTGGATATATATATATATATATATATATATATATATATATATATATATATATATACACACACACATATATATATATATATATATGTATATACATATATATATATATATATATATATATATATATATATATATATATATATATATATATATATGTGTGTGTGTGTGTGTGTGTGTGTAGATATACACAGATATACAGCTATGATAGGAAACAGCACACAAGAATGACATATGTTCACAGGCTATGCCAATAGAAGTGAGGGGCCCAAGCAAGAAACAGGTAGCATGACCCCCCCCCCCCAAGCCGGACAGAGGAAATATACATACAAACCCGTGAACAATGTAAACAGTCCACTACTTCCCAGACCAGAGGCAGGATACAACCAGGGGGGGTTCACAGTGCACCCGTGAAATCTAATCTTGGAATACAGATAAGAGCGTCCCTTGTGGGACACCCCAAAGATTGACATATAACCAAAGGAAGGTGATACACCAACGGTTTTGGCCGGAGTGTGTACATACCCGGAATACAAGGGTGGGAAAGCCTGATGACCCATGGGTCGAGACAATGTATGACATGGGTCCCGTGAAGTGGAGAGTGAGCAGCGTATAGTGGTGTGTTCAGACCCGACCAGCACCCAGAGTAAGGATGGGTGCTGTAGAGGAGGTGCGGGTGGGGGAACTATGGGTATCTAGTTATGAGAATAGGTGTGCAGGTGTTGGCTTATGTGGGTCTATATGGACAGCCCCAGGGATGTAAGCAAAAGTGTTCATTGGGCAGAGGTGTCACCCAACGAGCAGCCACACCCACTATGAGTCCCACTGCAGCAAAGTGTAATCTACATGGTAAGGAATGGAATAACCAGATGTAGATGTAGATATGTAGAGGTATGTGTGCGCATATCTACCCATAGCTACATGGAGATATGCCTCTCCCTCTCCGTAGTACAAATGTATACATACAGAGACAGAATACATATACATACCCACATATAGATATATACATATACAGACACCCATACACCCATATGTCATTAGATATATAGACAGCAATATATAAATATATACATGTATGCATACATATACAGATATATCTGTATATAGTAATGTGTATATATATATATATATATATATATATATATATGTGTATATGTGTGTGTGTGTGTGTGTGTGTGTGTGTGTGTGTGTGTGTGTGTGTGTGTGTGTGTGTGTGTGTGTGTGTAAATATGAATATGTATATAGCTAGGATATGATACAGCAGTTACAAATTACATATGTTCACAGGCTGTGCATATGGGGGTGAGGGGTCCAATTAACAAAAGTGTAACACGCAGCATCAACCCAACCCCCCCCCAGCTAGACCTGTGAAACATACTGACACACAATAAAAGTAAACCCACCACTGCTTACCACACCACAGGCAGGATATTACCATTGCAAGAGACCTGCCAGGTCTATTCTTGAAACAAAGACATCAATGTCCCTTGTGGGACACCCCAAAAATTACTGATCATTGGAGTCAGTTCCTGTCATGTGTCATCAAACCAGGCTGTAGACGTACATGGACCAGTAGGTTGTGCAAGCCTAATAACCCATGGCTCGACACAGCTTACGACATGGGTCCTGACACGTGGAGAGTGGCAGTGTGTAGTGGTGTGGTTAGATTCCACCTGCACCCACAGTAAGGATGAGTGCTGTAGAGGAGGGGCAGGTGAGGGAACTATGTGTATTCAATTATGGGCCTTGGCATGCAGGTGTTGGCTGGTGCAGTTGTATTAGGACCGCCCCGGGGATGTAAGTAATATTCCGAAATGGGCAAAGCTTACGCCCATACCTCTCAACTCCTAAGAGCAAATCCACTGGACAGGACATAAACTGTTGTGGGAACAAATACCATACTTCTCAGCTGTCCCTGATTTTGACTCAAATTTTCAGTCTCTCCCTCTTAATCCCTCCTAAAACTAGTGACTTTTGGAGGAAAGGTGGTGAATTACACTTAATGAATAATGACAATAATTAAGAGTTATAAACATCTTTTACTTCAGAAAATGTGTATTAATTCACATGCTCTGATTCTGTCAATGTTTCAAGTTCATAGCACTAATATTTTAAAAGTGTCCCTGATTGTCCCTGAGTTTTTCTTGACTTGTCCCTGATTCAGTTGAAATTTTCCCCACTTGTTTGAGAGGTCTGATGGGGGCAGAAAGCACATATTCTACTTACAACCTTAGAAAGCTGATAGAATAATAGGTATGCATTAGCATGACTCGGCTGAAGGAAATGGGGTCCTAAACCCAATTACTTGTCTGTATATAATGGCATCAGTTCCCAGGTATTTGCCAGACAGGTGCAGATTGTAAGAGGAACACACCAATAGTATGAAGCAAACTCTGGACAGGCCATGGATTCCGTACAGTCGACCGGCATGTTTACACCTAATGGCCAGCCATTCCTGATATGGGTCCCACCGCAGCAAAGTCCAGTTTAAATGGCTAATTACGGTATGACCATATATGTCGTTGCATAACCCACTGCACGACACCTGCAAACACATGGTCGCAACACCCCACTGTAGGCATGTAAGCTGATGTAATAGGCATCAGTAGGTATTATCGTAGTCCTCACCCCCACCCAGGGGTGTGAATGTCAGATGCAAACACCAAATGCAGTGTATTTGCAAGTGCAGGAGCAAGCAGGTGTAAGCCTGTTTGGGTGCTGGTGTGCGAGTATCACACTGGTGAAGCATTGCAGAGGCTAACTGAGTGTAAGAAACTGTAATAGGAGGTTAGCATTGCTTAGCTCCACACAAACCCGCACACATCCGCTCACAACTACTTTAAAGTGCCTTAATCACTCTGTACCCAAGAGCTAATGTTCTGGCCAGCAACAAAAGAACCAGCCTCTGCAAGGCTAGAACTCATGACCCTGTACATCACAGTCATGGTAGTAAACCACTATACCATGATAGCAATGCACATAAAGGAGGTATCAGCAAACTAATCCTCACAACAGGGAAATCAAATCATATATGTGAACTGAATCTATGTACAGTGTATTGTGTTATAATCTGCCACAGACCATAAATATGTGAATTGGAGTACTGCAGTAAGCATAGAGTGGAGGTGTCTCTGTAATAAAGATATGAAGTCACCAGGACCCCATACAGTGTATGTACACATGAATGACAGATACCAGACACATATATAACCTGTAATGAATAAGACATCATTGACAAAAGGCAAATAAAATGCTAGATAACCAATAAGCAATGCTAACTGCAGCACAGCCCAACTAAGTAATTGTAAGCAATGTGTAGGGAATCCAATACAATATGCCTACAGTTACACCTCTTTAAGCAGTGCCAACCTGAAGTAAGCAGATGTGCCCATAGCTTAGCCATTTTGAAACCGGCCAATTACGGAAAAGTGCAGGAATCCGGCCCTACTTAAACTGAAGAGGCACAAATATGGCTCATAACTGGTTGTAACCTCCCCCTGCAGGCAGAATGGCTGGAGTGGGAGAAGGCACTCGCTTTAGAGCACAGCGCTGGGGCATCCAGGAGTCCAAATTCATGGTATGTCTCCTGGTAAAGCACCATGACAGAAGACTACTGCAGGGCTAGTACCAGGGCTCACAGTACAAAACGGAGGCCTAGAACAGTCTCGTACGTGACCTCACTAGTGACACAGGTATCTCCCGGACTGATGAGCAGGGCAGGCACCATCATGCAGACCTGAAGCGGTGAAGGGGAGATGTCCTGGAACAGTGGATTCAGTAAGCAAGGCAGATGCAGGATGCCACAGAACTGAGTAAGTACTCCTTCCACTATGTAGTTAATAATTGCCTAGCTTGCGTATACTATGGATAGGTATGGCTAAATGTCACTGTACTTCTTTGACAGCTGCAGATGAGCGTGCTGTGAGCCAGTAGGCCTATGATTTTAGGCTGCAAAGGATGAGTCGCGAGGCAGGTTAGTAAACAGTCTGCATGTACTGTCATAACAATATAAAGATAAGAGCCTCAGAAAGTATTGTACCAGTATACAGTGTTGTGTAATATGCTGCAAATAAAGGTGTAACCCCTGCATTGCTTCTGTTTACTCTGCAGTCATATGTCGTTGTACTGTTGCAGTTATTAAATAGTACTGTTGTAGGAAGCAGTGCTATCCACATTGTGGTATGCAGATAAAATGTGTATGAAGTGCTGTATAACAATGTCAGAAGTGCAAACAGGTCAGTCATATTAGATTAAATACATTGGAAAGCCTCACAACAATTGCCTGATAGCATAGTGTACAGTGATCTAAACTGTAATGCTTTTGTCACACACAGCAGGGCTTTGGATCCCAGGAGCACCAGTGAGTTGTATGCATAATCATTCCACACAACTGTACACAGTTTGTTAGAATGTTCAGTGAGAAAGCCGTATGCATATATACACTTAACAACTGTACAGATTATGCTAGAATGCTGAAATAGAAAGTGGTATGCATATTCATACCCCTCAACTGTTCCAATCTGCCTGGTATGTCCTGATAAATGGTCCGCATCACCTGCCTTTTGCCCTGTTACCCTGACAAATTAGTGTGATGATCCAAGAAATGTAGGCAGGTGTAAATGACATATAACTGATAGTCAGACTTGTACAGTCAGAGAATGTACATGCAAAAATACCTGTCATCCCAGCATCTCACCCAAAGTGTATGACAGCAGTCAGCAGTCTCAAAACCTGTTGCATTAACACCTGCATCTTGTCAAGCCCTTACATAAGTCACAGGTCCCGTACATGCTATTCTACAAACATACCATTGTACAATATAACGCTATTGGGTAGTGTAATAATGCATGTAAGGGACAGACCACTGCAGTGACTATGAATCTTGTGAAAACTACAAGGATTTATTAGTTGTTAATTGAACTCTCTCTCTCTCTCACCCCTACCATATGTGCAAAAATAACCGATTTACACAACTCATTTGGCATATCTACACTCCTAACCCTTGTTGGGACATATGTCCTATTGGTTTATAAATATTCACATCTGTTTCTATGCATGTGCCATGTTAATATACTCCCATATTGGTGTCCTGTTGCCATCAATGAAACCTGCATGTTGTTGTAATGGCCACTGTTAACCCATTATGCATGTGTTCTGCCTGCTCTGCAACTATGTTATATCTGGTCCCCTGGGTAATGGGAATACCTATGCATGCTGTTATAACTAATTTTGAATGCTGTTGACTATTACTAACCCATATCTGCCTTAAACATGCTACAACATAGCTTGTATGAGAAGGCCGGTCCCAGTGGATCCACCTGTCCCACCTCAGCTGGCCATGGCACCAGGCACCAGCACATCTGGGGCCCAGCCTGGGACCTCCTCGTCCACTGGCCCTGCACCACCTTCAGGTGGAACCACCACAGGGGATGGAGCTTGGCCCCCCCTGGGAGCGGGAGTGGACAGGAACCTGTCACCTGTGGCATGGTCCAGGCAGTGGTGCGTAGGGAGCTCGACAGGGAGATTCGAGACCACCTATGCCAGCTTGAGGGACTAGTGGTGCAACTAGAGGGTGAGCCTGCCCCTCCTACACAGCCCCCAACACAGCTAACTTCTGGGCTGTGAAGGTGCAGTGGTGACTGCCCATGGGTGGGGACCTTAGTCCCACTGTATCCATTTGTGGGCTCATGGGCTTGTGACTTCCAAACACCCCTCCCCATCCAAATTCCCCCCCACATGTGTCATATACCGACCCTGTACACATCTTGTTTGTCTTGTCTATCATCTTACCCAACCTATCCTCCCTGATAATACCTAATCTCCTTCCCCAACATCCCACTCTCACCTAAGATAAAAGAAAAGAAGGGCAATCTGTTCCAGCAAAAAAAGCACGCCCCATACATAGCTGTCCATTTCGCACATGTGTCCACTGGACACATGTAAACATTTCTAATTGGCATCACACCATACAATTGTTGCCCTAACCCCTCTCTCAGGGTGGTGAGTGTCCAAATATACCACCAAATTTATTGCATATGCACAGCTGTTGCTGTAGAAGAAATGGACAGCTATGGACTTTCCCTACACCTTTCCTGCACATCCCTAGCTACCTTGCCTACTGTCTTTCCCTCTCTGTGCCCCTTTTTCAACCCTTTCCTATCACCCTTTTTTTCTTTTCTTTTTAAGAAGTTAGCGTGGGGGTAAGCAGGAGTAAGCACTTTTAAGCAGCAGTGAGCAGGTTGCTGCCTGTTTGCGCGGGGGTAAGCACTACCTACACAGGTTAAGCAATCAAGAAGGTAACTGAGTGTAAGGACCTGTAACCAAAAATAACCACTGCTTACCATTGTGCAAATCCATGCACACCTGCTCACAGCTGCTTAAAAGTGCCTTAATCACTCCATATCCAACAGCCCTTGTTCTGCCCAGCAACAAAATAAACAGTCTCTGCAAGGCTCAAAACCAGGATCCTGCACACCACAGCCAATGTGATTTACCACTAAGCCATGACAGATATACAGACATTGGATGTTATCACAAACATATCATTCAGCATAGTCATTCAACAGTATAGGAAATATATTCCATCACGTAGATGTATGTGTGTGTGTTTATGTCCAGATATAGATACACATATATATATATATATATATATATATATATATATATATATATATATATATATAGATATAACAAGAACATACCATGTGACAACAAAGCATTTAAAAAAGAATGAAAAGGGAAACAACAGCAACTCCTTTATTATGTAGTGGTGTTGTCCTATGTAATATCAAGGCTCCCTCAGACAGACATGTGTCATTAATACACACAAACATTTGTTCATTGCCTGAATACATTACTTTGTGCATTTCATTTACATTAACAAAACAGTTCCTGTCCAATCATTATGTGTGAACAGTACTCTTGCAAGGTCTGTGTGTGACATCATCATCATTAAAAAGTTAAAAGGGATAACCATAGAGGGACCTGTAGTGTCATTTGTACAATGGGGTCATCTGCATCACGTGTACCTGGAACCTTTAGGAGTCATGTACATACCTGGATCGTGTGCCTGAGAGAGGGATGAGGACAACAGTAGTATGTTGTGATGCAAATTAAAAAGGTTACATGTGCCCAGTGGACACGTGTGTGAAATGGACAGCTATGTATGTGGCAAAAGGTGTTCTGGGAACAGATCGGTCTTTTATTTCCATTTTCGTAAGGTGAGAGTGGGATGTTGGGGAAGGACAGTAGGTATGCTTGTGGAGGATAGGTTGGGTAGGATGACAGACAAGACAGCATACAGGCGTAGTATATGACACATATGGGGGGATACACCTTGGACAGGGCGGTTCAGCATTCACAAGCCCATGAGCCCCCAAATGGTAACAGTGGGACGGAGGTCCCAACCCATGGCTAGCCACCACTGCACCTTCACAGCCACAAAGGTGGCTGTGCTGGGGGTTGTCTAGGAAGGGCAGGCTCATCCTCTAAATGTGACACTCTGCCCTCGAGCTGGTGTAGCTGGCCTCAAAACCCATTATTGAGCCTCCTATGCACCACATCCTGGACTATATGATGGCTGACAAGTTCCTGCGTGGACCTGCTCCCAGGGGAGACAAGCCACATCCTCAGTGGCGGTTCCACCAGAAGGTGGTGCAGAGCCAACAGAGGTGGAGGTCCAAGGTTGGGCCCCAGACGTGCTGGTGCCTGGTGCCATGGCCAGTTGAAGTGGGAGAGGTGGTTCCGCCGGGACCTCCAATCCCATACAGCCTATGGTGTTGCAGTTTTAACACAGATATGGCTTAGTAATAGTCAACAGCATTCAGGATTACTTATAACATCATGCATAGATAAGTAAATCTTAGGAAAACCAGCTTTATTTAACTAAATGCAGCATTTTAGCGCCATACTTAGCTAATCTGGCCTTCCACAAGTTCGCTGTTGTACCTGCTTCAGTTGCTTAGGCATTACCCCTAGTCAATGTTGAAGACCTAACTCACTTTTAATTCTCAGTTATACTACACCTAGCTCTTGTTTATTTTTTGCATGTTATTCTGCAATGTTTTTTAAACTCCTGTCGTAATTGGTATAGAAGATGCATTCATATTCTCTAGTTTTGGTTATTAGTAAGAGCAACACTGTGTTACAGCGTTTTGCTTTGTTGTTTAAGGAATTGCCCTCTCGATCAACAAAGGCTTGTAAATATTCTGCCATGCTTTGTAGCTTTTAAAGTGGATTATATGTGTTACTTAGAGTAATATTGTGTTAACTTTCACTGATTGTTAATGTTGTATTTTTTTACTAACTTTACAGGCCTGATACCTGTGCTAACCCTGTTCTTTTCCTTTTTACTTGCCTCCCTTCTCCCCAAAGTACCTAGCTCAACTCTGCTCTGATTCCTGCCCTAGCCACAACCCATCTGGTGTCACAAGAACCCGTCCAAACTCCGGTGACTGCATCTGCTTGCCTCCTTTTTGTACCCTCTATCAAGAAAAGAAGAAAGTAGGTTATGGGCATAGTCCCGCTGGTATACTAGGCCTCTGTTTTGGATATCTACAAGGGTCTTACAGTTTGCCTGGGCTTGAGCCACTAGCAGCCGGTACCTCTCCTTCATAGCCTCTCTTCTACCTACTCACCTCCGCACCTATAACAATCCCACTCTTATAATTAGTTTTTACTTTATCTCTTCACTAGTTAGCTTCCCCACTCACCTTCTTCAATACCTGTTTTATCCACTAGGTAGCACCCTCACCCCTTCCTTTTTTCATTGCTGCTCCCTCTCACTCTAACTGTCCTACTTCTGTAATTTTAGTATTGGTCTTCCTATCCCCCTTCACCCTCATCCTTGCCAGTACTCTCTGTCTGTCTCTCTTCTTTTTTACCCCTGAAATTTGCCTAAATTTTTGTTCTGTTCCTAGACCTGCTCCTCCTCTCTTTCACCTAATGCTTAAACACTGATTTAACCCTCCTTTATTTTTGTCATTCGCTAGTGTACTTGGTCATTCTAGACCTTTTCCTTTTCATGTTAAACCTCTCTTACATATAATTACCTGCATTTCTGATAGTCTCCTTTCCAGTTTCTCCATCAATTGTTTCTACCCACTCCATTCGCCCTGCGGGCTCACTCCACTCCCCTACCCTACCCCCAATTCCCACCCACACCCAGGGGTCCTAAACTTATACCTCCTTAAACACACCCCCTAACTCTTCCAACCAATCCATTAACTCACCCTTCCCTCTTACTTTAACCACACCCCTACCCTCCTATTACTACTCTCTATAATATACTCCCTAAAATACCTCTATTCATAACCCTCTACTCTTAACTTAAATATCCTATTATCCCCTCACTTACATTTGCAGATTCCTTATTCATTCTCTCCTCCAATCCCACTTCCTCTTCCTTTTGTTTCACTCAAGTTACAACTTTACATCTCCACTAAGATGGCTCCCTCTACTCTAACTATGCTTACACTTTCAGTTTTACTCTTAACTACCCCCCTCTCAGCCTACCTTCTTACCTCCTTTGAAAATCTGCACCATGTCCAGCTTATACACTCACACAAACAAACTACAACTTGCACATATACACCCCTAACTACACACTCCAATATTACTTCCACTCCTAGCTACCTTCTACCTAAATACCACAGACTCTCCAACATTAATCATGTCCTAACCACCAATAAAACATTGAAACTTCAAACCTATCTAAGAAACAACTTAATAACAAAATCAAATAATCCCACCTTACAAGATGGAGACATCCACCCCAACCCTGGCCCTACCAACCCTACTTTTCAAATAACTAACCCTAAACTCAATAATTCCCTCATAATAGGACATCTGTACATTCAAAGCATCAATAATAAAGTTTCTCACCTTCATGCCCTCCTAGATATCCACTCCTTTGATATTCTCTGCCTCACTGAGACTTGGCTAAAACCTGATACAAAAGACAATGAGATTACCCCCCAAGGCTATAATATAGTGAGACTTGACCGATCAAAACGTAAAGGCGGTGGAGTAACAATTCTTTTAAAGAATGAACTTCATATCTCCACCCTTCCAGCTTATCCAACCCAGGATAGCAAAGTAGAAGTTCTCATAACTAAATTCCAATTTAACACCAAGAAATCCCTATACATTATCTGTATTTACTTACCACCCAGTAATAATATACCTACTTTAGAAGCCTTTCTCAGCTGGCTATCTTGTACTTATCCCCAAGAAACAATAATCCTAGGTGACTTCAACATAGACTGGAAAGGTATCAATGCTGAAACTCCTACCTCTCATATCAACCTCCATGGTTTCACCCAAACCATTACCTCTACAAAAAGAATTAATAAACCTAATAAAAAGAGAGTATCTTAGATTGGATACTTATAAACAAAGTTAAACAAACTTACAAAGTATTTTTATTTTATTTAACATTTGTTGACCGGGAAAGTCCGACTAGGTTCCACAGATCCTGTTTTCAGTGGAGGCCCGGGGAGAAATGCTCCAGAAGCATGTTTTTAGAATGTTTTAGAAAGTAGGAACCCTGCCAGATGATGTCAGTGATCACTCTTTGACCTATATTACAAGAGAAAAGAAAGATTTTCCTAACCTCCCCACCATTAGAATAATACGCTCTACCAAACATTTTAACATAGACTTATTTCAAACTGAACTCAGAAAATGCAACTGGAACCCCTTAAAATCCCTTCCTCTTGAAAATGCAGTAATATACTTTAATACAACTTTCTTATCCATTCTTGACAAACATGCTCCCAAACGTACCATCAGAATGAAGTCCAACACAGCCCCATGGCTCTCTAATGAAACTAAAAATCTAATTCTACTTAGAAACAAAGTCTGGGCCAAATGGAGATGCCATAGAAATACCTCTGATCTTCTTCATTTCCACCAACTTAGAAATACTACAAAAAAAGCAATAATTGCTGACAAAAAAAACCTACTTCTGTAAACTTCAACAAACTCATCAAAATAATCCAAAAAAGTTCTGGTCTTGTATCAATAGACTGCTTTCCCCAGGTAACTCCAAAACTCCCACCCCACTTGATCCTGATCCAGATACCCCCCATCTAACTGCAAATACCTTCAACTCTTTCTTCACTGACGCTATACAATCTCTAGCTAGACAGCTCAACACTGATAATTCCAACCTTCCAATCAACTTAGCACACTCCTCCCATAACTTTAAACTACAACCCATCTCTACCTCTCTCATCTATAGACTTATTCATAAACTGAAGCCTTATACCCCATCTGCTGACAAGCTTCCTTCTCTTTGTCTCCAAAAAGCAGCCAAGGTAATCGCATACCTTATATCTATACTTATAAATAGGACAATCCAAGAAGGAACCATCCCAGACATCTGGAAAATCTCCCACATTATCCCTTTACATAAAGGTGGGAACTCTATCGATTACTCTAACTATAGACCAACTGCTCTCCTATCACCCTTAGCAAAAATTATGGAGAAATGTATTCACCAACAACTTTTACAGTATCTCTCTCTCCACAACATAATAGCAAGCTGTCAGCATGGCTTTAGGCCTTATCATAGTACTACCACTGCCCTCCTATCCTTTACAGACACTATCAATAGAAACCGCAACAACAACCTTCTCTCTTCTGCACTCTTCATCGACCTCTCTAAAGCTTTTGACATGGTTAACCATTCCGTCCTAATTAACATTCTTGAATCTCTCTCCTTTGATAACCTAGCCATTAATTGGTTCAGATCTTACCTCAGCAATAGGCAACAGGCAGTTCTCTGGGCAAATCAAATTTCTTCCTTGTTACCTGTCACCATCGGTGTCCCTCAGGGTTCCATTCTTGGACCACTTCTTTTCTCTTTATTCATTAATGATCTCCATATAGCAATTCCTCAAGCGACCTGAATTCAATATGCAGATGACTCCACCATTATTTGCTCAGCTTCCTCTCCAACTGAACTTTCTTCCCTTACTCAAAACATCTTCAACACGGTAGAAACGTGGTTTACCAAATGTTACCTCCTACTTAATGCCAAAAAAACTAAACTCCTTCTCTTTACTCCCACTACTAGGTCCTCCCCCTTAGATTTCACAGTCTCTTCAAATAATGCCACTGTCATCTCACCTGACTCTACTACCAAACTTTTAGGAATAACCATTGACAATAATCTCTCTTTTGATCAACATATTAACAACACCATTAAAATAGTCAACAGAAAAATAGGATCCTTATATAGAATTAAGTCTTTCTTAACCACATCAGCTAGAACCAAGATTGCTCATTCCCATCTAATCTCAACTCTTCTGTATGCCTCACCTATTTTTACAAACCTTAAGAAAACTAACCTTAACAAACTAGCAACCTCCTACAATAATATTGCCAGATTCGCTACTGGAAATCCCTTTAGAACTCACCACTGTTCTAACCTGATGCAACTAGACTGGCTGGAATTTCAAAACCATCTGTTAATCCCCCAACTCACTATTGCCCCCGAAATACTGTACCAACCCAATAATACCCCTATACTCTCAAAACTCTTAATCCCACATAATAATCTCAACTCCCTTCACTCTTCAAGTAAACTCATTGCCAGCTTAACAAAGTCTAATAACACAGCTGGTGACTCTCTATTTACTAATATAGCAGGAAGGAACTGGAATCTGCTACCTAGTGATATAACACTAATTATATCATTGCCACTCTTCAAACAAAAGCTCAAAAATCACCTCCAAAGTCACTGGCTATGTCCTTGTAGTAAACCTGACTAATCAACACCTATACCCTGTTTTTCTCCTCTTCTACCTTCTTCCTAACATTTAATAATTAGTCATGTAACTAAGACTATCACTAAACCAAACTATATTCAATGTATTGCTTAAATTCCTCAATTTTGATGCACATTATTGCACTTAACTCTTACTAGAGTGCATCTATTTCACCTTTTTAGGAAATATTATGTTCTATGTTAACTTTCTGAAGTGTCTTTGATCTCTGAAATGCTATACTGTATCATATGGTTTTTAACCCTTTTTTTTTACCATGTAATGATATTTTTTTGTATACGTTTTTGTTTTTGCTTGTATTTGTGTGGAGCTTTTCTCCCCGGGCCTCTACTGAAAATGGATATATATCCAGCTAGACTAGCCCGGTTAACAAATGTAAAATAAATAATAATAAATAAATAAATAGATATGACCATCAACCCAACACAACAGATGTCATACATTTGCAGAGGGAGCACAGCACATGCATATATACTGCATGACATCTGTACAAAGCGTAGATTACTTGTGACTGCAGCTATGAACAGTGGCCCATTATTAGCGTGTCACTGTGATAACCTCAGACATTGACTGTCATACTACTATTTCATGTGACGTATGTCCAATCAAGGATGCGATGGCAGTAACTCTCATAACTGTCACCATGTACTGACTGTAATCCTCACACTATGCTTCTGCAGTTCACAGATGTGTGTTCTGTGAGTAACACAAGAAACAAATGGTTCCACACACTGACCAGTCCACAGATGACTCTACAGATGGTTTCCTCACAAACAGAGCACTGTCTTGTCAGTTATTAAAACATGCAGACTAGCCATTACCACACACAACCTGTTAAATTGGCAGTAGTTTCAATGAAGCATAGCTACACTTACATGTTATAGTCACGTCTGGCACATCACCCTCCTGTCTTTAGGCTTTTTTCCACTGTGTATGCTGTTTGAGAAATATCCAGATATCATCTGTGATGCTGTTTACCAAACACCCAATCAAGGTTCCACTCACAGCGAATGTCATGGGCAGACACCGACATGATGTTCCTAGATATTGCACTGTGGTTCCATGCAATTGGCTATGGGATTGTCACCACAGCTTTTCCACATGCAATCATCTAGAGGAGGACTGCAATAGGTGCATAGGCCATCACCTGATCGTGACCATAACTTATGAATCACAAGCGGCTGCTGAGCAGGTGTACATCTCCACATCCACCAGAGAGTATGTGGGGGGGACAGACAGAGGCAAAGTACATGAGAGAAGGGCTGGGAGACTGAAACCTAAGTATCACCTGTCACACACCTACCAGTACAGGGGTTCATACCCCTAACTAACTAGCCATTACTATTACAAGTGTATGCAGTTACTTCATGTGCCACATAGCTGACATGTGGGTGTGCTGTAAGAACATATATGTGTGCTGGTGAGCGACATCTGAAACAGAGATATAGTAGACATACATTAGATGTAGCACACATGGCTGTCCACATGAACAGATGTCATTGTCAACACAGCCACACTCTCTAAGGGACTCAGACACATTGTCAACCTTTGGCAGGCTCACAAATACACTTCCTAACTACTTAGTTTGCCACACTGCAGTAATGCACAGGTATTACATGCACCACAGGGGATATCCTGAGGTTCTATGGACTAGGGCATGTGAACATGTCTGACATCAGTCAGTACGCCAATGGGAGTTATACTGGGTGTGACTGTGGTTGGGAATATCATACCCCACATGTAGACACAAGGTGCCAGTACTGACATGCATGTGTGCATTGCTTCATGGGTGTGTACTGGTTGGCTGTGCAAGATGGCTGTACAAGGCTGGGTGAGGGCTAATCCGTGGCATCAGGCCACCTGACAATGGTCTGCAGTGTGGTTCAGGGGTGTAGTGTCTGCAATGTCCCACACAGATGGGTATTGTATGAATTGTCCAGTCATCCTGGTTACCATTGTGTGTGGCCATTGCTTTGCAATGCATGCCATGTCTGTGTTTGATAGTCCTTGACATGGACATTGCCTGGGATGTGCATGTCCCACAATAATGTGCAGTGACATGTTTAAGTGTACCTGGTTTGCCTGGCACATGTTGTGTACACTGACTGTTATCATCAGATGTGCCAATACTGGCCTGGTGTGGCAGGACCTGCTAATAGACAGGAGGTTGACCCTGCACCTGCATTGATAGCATGATACAGGTATTCCCTGGTGTCAGTGGCATCTGTCCATACAGGGCATGAGTGTAAGGCATTGTATGCCCTTTGTGGATCACATTTGATGGCACCACATATGTTGCAGCTGTCCAGTGGGGAACATAGTGAAGGCACATTGTCCGCAATTATGTGCCTATTGTACTGTTGGACAGGGTGCCATGCCCGCTGTGGCCCACTGCAATCACACCATACCTACTATCTGTCAACAATGTGCAGGGTACTAGCAACATAGCGGAATATACTGGGCAAGTGTGTTTGTATATGACACATGGGTTCAGACTGTATTCTGGGTATAGTAGGGTTGCTTACTTTGTTCACCAGGCCTTATGCCAGATGTAGGGGTATGGCTTGCCAACCCAGTCTATTGGCTGATTGAAATCTGTAAACCTCGTGAGGTGGACATTGTGACATATACTATGGCCACCATATAGGAAAACTACAAAACCCACTCCTCAACATGCCCAGTGGTTAGACTCTCACAGCCACCTCCACACAGGCTCTGACTGTCAAATACACACACACACACACACACCTGCCATGTCTTGGAATAGAACTCCTACCTAACTAGTTTATCACACTACAACATTACACAGTTATAGCACGTGCTACAGAGATTACTGGGCTACTCTATCCCCAACGGTGTACTTCACAAGGAATGACATCAACAGGTTTACCAAAGTAGGCCATTTCAGATTTCCTGCAAGTGAGTAGCCCGCATTGATCAGAAAATAGACCGTGAGACACACACAACACATCCACAACTAACATGTGTGGGAATAGAACCCCTGACCAGGACCTATATCACACTAAAGCATGAAGATGTTATAGGATGCACCACAAAGATTACTAGGGAAGCCGTTCCCCAGAGGTGTATTTTACAAGGTATGACATCAGCAGGAGTACCAAAGTAGGGCATTGTAAATGTCCTGCAAGTGAGTAGGGTATAATGCATTGCTCCCTATACAGACATTGAAACACACAGAAAACATACATAACTGCCATGATTGTGGATGGATCCTAACCACAGTTCTAAATCACACTCCATCGGTACACAGTTGCAGAATGCACTACAGGGACTACTGGGTTACAGCAGTCCCAGAGGTGTATTACTAGGTGGGTGACATCAGCAGGATTGCCAAATGTGAGTATGTGAATTGTATGGAGTGTGTGTACTCTAAAAAGCATTGTTTTCTTCTCAGGCAGACAAACACATATAGAGTTGGCATGTCAGGGATTAGAACACCTACCAAACTAGTATATCACACTACAGGATTATGCAGTTACAGGATGCACTACAGAGATTACTGGGTTACAGCAATCCCAGAGGAGTATTTCTAAGTGGATGACATCAGCAGGGTTGCCAAAGGTGAATATGTGAATTGTAAGGTGTGTGCGTATTCCAAAAAGCATTGTTCCCTTCTCAGGCAGGCAAACACACACATTTAGTATGTCCAGGATTAGAACACCTACCAAAATAATTTATCACACTACAGCATTTATAGGACACGCTACAGAGATTACTGGGTTACAACAGTCCCAGAGGTGTATTTCTAGGTGGGTGACATCAGCAGGGTTGCCAAGGGTGAGTATGTGAATCGTAAGGTGTGTGCGTACTCTTAAAAAGCATTGTTCCCTTCTCAGGCAAACAGACACACACATTTAGTATGTCTGAGATTAGAACACCTACCAAACTAGTTTAATACACTTCAGCATTACGCAGTTACAGGACGTGCTACAGAGATGACTGGGTCACAGGAGTCCCAGAGGTGTATTTCTAGGTGGATGACATCAGCAGGATTGCCAAAGAAGAGCATTTCAAGTGTACTGTGAGTTGTACATGTCTTGTACCTGCGAGTACCCGCTGCTTACTGTCGCGAAAACACATTTACGCACACTTACAAATGATTAAAAGTGTCTTATTCAGTCCTAAATGACATTATCAACAAGCCTTGAACCCTGGACCATGGACATAGAGGTCACTGAACTTACTACTAAGCCATCTGGGCTGAATACATTTTTCATGATTTTTATAATACACATCTTACTACAGGTATTCCACAGTACTGAAAACAAATGGGACACTCACTTTGTGTACATATGTACAGTACCCTTGAATGTACTGTACTCTATGAAACAACATAGACAAGTCTACATCTGTACAACTGTCATAACTAAATACATATATGCACCTACAGGATGTGTACACACACACACACACACACACACACACACACACACACACACACACACACACACACACACACACACACACACACACACACATATATATATATATATATATATATATATATATATATATATATATATTTATACACACACATATACACAGACACAGCTTTGTGACACAGCAGGGTTACAAAGGAACTGATGTGTACACAAAATAGAGGCATCTCTTGTTTCATAACATTTAAACCTTAATCAGTTCACCAGAGAAGGGATGGTTGTTGGGTATGTGGAGTTTGGGGTGGGGGATGATGGCTAGGTAAATATACCCTGGGGATTGTGGATTTTGGGTGGGGGAATGATGGGCATGGACATACACCCCGGCGACCACTTCTGTGTCACTGCTCAACAGTGGCACAGGAAAATAACATACCCAACTGTAGTCGTTCTTGACTGTCTATTCTTTTCTATTTCTAACTATGTAATAATTTATAGACTCCACTCACCACAGATGACTACCATGGTGTGCAGCATGTTAAAAGACATAGCACACATGTATGCCTGGCTACAGGGTAGTCTCTCACACACACACAGAGACACACATATTTGCCAGTATTGTGAATGCACGTCTTGTCTATGTAAAGCTAACTAGTAGAGTGGTATGCAGTTGGGGAATGTGCCACAGAACCCATACAATTACACTTACTCTGAATCTGCTTCTGAGCTGGATGACATCACAGGACTGATTACTTGCAGTGGGGTGGGGGGAAAAGGGTGGTTTAGCAGATGACAAAGATAAAGGCCAGTACAAAAGGTGGTTTCTCTTTGGAAAGCAGCAAAACCCACTGTCATGACAGGATGCAGACACAAATACACACACACACACACACACACACACACACACACACACACACACACTCAGCCATTTGCTGACACACACACTCAGGCACTTGCTGACACACACACTCACCAGTGGTGGGATCAGAACTCCTGCTTATCTACAGATCACTATTACAATAGTGCGCAGTTTGGCGATGCACCACAAAGATTACACAGTTCAAAGCAGTCAGAATGGCCTTCTAAGATTGAAGACAACAACAGGGATACTGACAGTTAAGATGTACATAGCTGTAAACCTGTGTGTTTAAAGTAGGAGTCCATTACAACCTGTATGCACAAACAAGACACATCATCTGCAGGTAAGACATAGGTAGGCCTGACAGGTATAGTTGTAGCACAACAAGCTCTGAACTGGAGTATGCCCATCTGTGGAATGGACAACTGCTATCACTATACAAGATTACAGTGGTCAGGTTCATAAACATAGAATCACAGGACTTGTTTGGATGCATTGACTCCAATTACACAAGGTGACAGTGGGCATGCTCATACACTTAGTAGCACAGAGCTGTTTGGGATGCACTATGACTACAACTACACAAGGTTATACTGTGCATGCTCATACACTTAGAAACAAAGGGCTTGTTTGGATGCACTGACTCAAATTACACAAGGTGGCAGTGGGAACACTCATACACCAAGTAGCACAGGGCTGTTAGGGATGCACTCCGATTCTAACCACGGAAGGCCACAGTGTGCTTGCTCAAACACTTACATGTACAGAACACATTGTAATGGACTCCTATTGTAAACACATAGGTTTACAGCTATGTACATCTTAACTGTCAGTATATATACACATCATACAGGTTTACTACCAGATACCTGTATGTGACCCGTAAATAATATATCTGTGTCTGTGCTATGTGATACACATGCATACATGTACATGAAGTACTGACATATATATGTGAAGTATACACAATCATGCATGTGTGGAAGTGACAGACAATAGGTTAACTGGGACACACAGGTGGATGCTGACTACAGCATGTGCCACACACATTGTTGCCCTGAAAGGCACACATTGATACCAGGTTGTGGATAGTGGCATTATACTTGGAACAGTGGCATGTGCAAGCATAATATGTGAGCCACATTGTATAATATTACTGAGGTGCCAGTGTCAAGATGACCTCTCCAAGCTGTGTTAGTAGTTGTCATTATTAGCAGGACCGCTACACTAAGTATATCTGACATTGGTCATATACACAACGTCTGCTGGTGTCCGTCACCTTAGATGTAGCATTTGATACCAAGTACATTACTGCCACTCAGTGATGTCATGGCACGAGTGGCAACTGCTTGACCAAAACAATGAGCCAATGTCCTGCTGTAATTATGAGGCTGTCCAGTGTCTGTTATTTTGGGATGTCATTACTGAAAGATAATCCTTTGTCACAGAGCACACGCATTCATGACTCATGTTATAGCACAGACTTGTTGGACCAACCCTGACACTGACAGTGGCTGGAAGAGAATTGGTGAGTTCCAAGCCCATATATATATATCATCCCTTGTGGTGTATGAGGAGTTTGCCTTGTGACCTACAGCAATACACACATAGAATACAACAAGCATTACTACTGCTCAACAATACATCGCTACAAGATAGCTATTTCCACTATATGCATTGATTACACCGTAATTCTTACAGAATAGGTACTACATACACAGACATACTAATTGTTATACATACCTTCTTATTATACCAGGACCCCCTATTAATATTCCAAAACGTGCACACTGATTGGCCAGCGTGCACATTGTAAATCGAGTTATACTAATGGAAAAAGGTCCGGTCGCCCGGACTTTTTCCCGTTAGTATAACTCTATTTTTAAAACACTGTCTCGCTATGTTAAATGGGTTTAACATAGCGAGACAGCTTTAAAATAAGCAACGGAGATCTCTGTTGCTTATTTTAAAGCTGTCTCGCTATGCTAAACCCATTTAACATAGCAGACAGGTTTTAAAACACAACGGAGAAAGCAAGATCTCCGTTGCTTTTTACTGTTCCGCTATGTTAAATGGGTTTAACATAGCGAGACAGTTTTAAAATAAGCAACGGACATCTCCGATGCTTATTTTAAAGCTGTCTCGCTATGTTAAACCCATTTAACATAGCGAAACAGTAAAAAAAAAGCACCGGAGATCTTGCTTTCTCCATTGCTTTTGCCCACAGCTCTGATGTACTGCGCAGGCGCGCAGTACATCAGAACTGCTGCGGATGCCAGACATCTGCGGAAGGGCAGCAAACAGGCATTATACTATGCCATTATTTAAGAAAAGTAATAGTTTCTTTTCTTAAATAATGTCATGGTATAATAGCAATAACCCACGCCTGGGTGTGGGTAATGCTGTCTTTACCCACGGTTGGCTTTGTTTGCCAACCGTGGGTAAATCCAGCATTACCCACACCCAGGCGTGGGTTATTGCTATAATAATTGGAGGTGTTATTGACTGGTATATTACTCATTTTCGGTTTGTGTTTCAGTATTTTATACTGTTCTACAAGTAGATACAGATGGTTTGAATGTGTGACAAGACTACCTTTTATAGTTAGAGATCAGTAACATGTGCTATCTTGATAAAAAATTGGTGTTCCAAAGTAGTTAATTACATGCACATCAGCTGTGCAGCTACTGTCTTAGCCAAAACCATGTCGACAGTGGATTATAACGAAGTACTTCACTTGGGCATTGTTCCTTTGCCTTACTTGTGAGAAAGACAGCCTGGGAGTGTTGTTTGAAATCTATTTCAACAGCTGTATGGAGACAAACACTAAGATATTGTGTGCAATGCCTAGAGGATTTGGTCTAAATGTGAGTACTGCTGTTATATTTTTGAAGATTGTTACTTGTGCAGGGTCTGTCTGTACTTAATACTTCTGCATATGTTTCAGTCTGGTCAGGATGTTTGACCAGCTCAAGGCTGCATGGCTATGCATATAATGTTAGGGGGTTTACGGTATGCTCACCAGACATCTTTAGTTTGGTGTAAATGTGTATCATACTGTGCTGATAATCAGTAATTGGTAACACTTCCTGGTGTGATTACTTTTCATCCCTCTGAAACAGGATTAGTTCAAACAAACCCTGTAACATCAGCAGCTGCTCCATTGTATAACAGCAACTATTTCACAAAGGGCCATGTTAGTGTGTCTGTGTCCAGGTATGCTAAGGTTTCAGCAGATGTCGTACAGTGAGTGAATAATTGGTTATGGTATGACATTATGTATTGCTGTAATTAGTTTGGGTGTGGGAGAGATGTTGGTGGGTGTACAAAGAAGATGCAGGTGTGTAGGAACCACTTTTATACATCTTCTATATGTGTGTGGTTTATTTTTCCCTATGTGAACACCTATCCCATAGTGGACTAATACTATGGTAATTGCAGGCTGATTCATTAAGGCACTGTTAAATGCTTCCTGTATCGCATGCAGGTACTGTTAGCCCTTGAATCCTTTTGGCAATACTTTGGAATGTAATAAAGTTTTGTTAAATGAAAGCTGTCTGTGGATTTCTGTCACGGATATTTGCAGTCATTGTAGTTGTGTTGATGACTGTGTCCATAGAACATATTTGTTATAGTGTATTGGCATATACTCTTCATATGTTATGTTCATATTGTTTGGAGGGGGCAAAATGAGTGATTGCTATGGTCAATGTTATACTCAGATTTGAACACTTCAAATGCTGTGTACACACATGTATGTATGTGTGTGTGTGTGTGTGTGTGTGTGTGTGTGTGTGTGTGTGTGTGTGTGTGTGTGTGTGTGTGTGTGTGTGTGTGTGTGTGTGTGTGTGTGTGTGTGTGTGTGTGTGTGTGTGTGTGTGTATGTATGTATATATATATATATATATATATATATATCAAAAAAAAAAAAAAAAAAAAAAATAGAAAAAGAAGAATTTTAAAAAAAAAAAACTGAATAATGACAATAAAAAAATAAAATAAAATAAAAAAATAAACACAAAAAACTCTAAGAGACTTTAAGCTTTTTCTTTATTTATTATCAAGACTTCTTCAGAGAAGACATGTTTTTCAAGTATGATGAGCCATTTTTTTACTTTCTTTATATACATTAGTTCTAGCAGGCCATTTAAATTAACAACAGTTCCTTTCAATAGAAAAGTGTGAACAAGCAGGTGTGTGTGTTTTCATTAATAATCCACCAATCCTGAAAAGGGGGATTTCAAGGGCACAGAACCGGCGAACGGAAAAGGAAAAGGTGTCAAGTTTCCCCTTTCAATTTCCACCCGATATGTTTGGAATTAGAGGGGTCATCACCAACAATTGGGACATCTTGGGAGGAGAAAAAGGTCACATCCCCACAGAGCAGTATCGACAGAACCTGGAATGTCTGACTGCAGCAAGTGTGTGTAATTTCTATATCGACAAAGCGAACAGGAAGCTATTAAATGTCACTTATGGTATAGAGAGATTGATGTGATAGGGTTTGAAGAACTGTGCAAGAGGGTTTGAAGAATTGTGCAAGTAGATTTAATGTGTTTATGGATTTACAACTGTGCAATCACACTTTTCTATGTTGTTAAATTAATAAATTAAATTTAAATGAACTAATACTAATGTATATAAAATAAATGAAAATGAAACACTTATGAATAGAAGTCTGTCTGATGATCTTGATAATATAAATAAATAAAAAGCTAAGTTCTACAAGAGTTGTTGGTATTATTTATTTACTTTTTTATTGAATTTTTATTGTCACGAAGTTCATTTCTTAGTTTATATATATATATATATATATATATATATATATATATATATATGTATATAGATATAGATATATAATCTATATTATTGCATACATTTATCTGCACCTCCATTGATGTGTAGATGTTTTTAACCTATCTATATATCTACATATATATGAATATTTCTATATTTCGACATGTATCTATGTCTATGTCTCTCTCTCTCTCTCTCTATATATATATATATATATATATATATATATATATATATATATCTATATCTGCTACAGATCACCCTCCATGACCTAGAACCACCACTCCACCTACCTGGAGACAGTGGAAAACATGAGAGTCCTACCGCGCACCCTAGTATTGGTCGATGTCAACTACCCTACCATTAACTGTGAAACGTACTCAAGTACTCACTTCCAGGCCCAGTGCTTCCTGTAATTTATCACCTCATATGCCCTGTATCAGATGGCAAACTCCCTAATGAGGGGTGGAAACATACTAGAAGTGGTAATCACCAACATGGGCAACAGGTGCACCACAGCAGAGGTAAACCAGTCACTGGTTAGATCTGACCATGAATTATTCATTGTTTCCACACCCAACCATCTCCCCCACCCACGGAAACCACAGTGTATACCTTTCCTACACCTAAATTTACACTACAGGGGTGGGAGGTTTCACAGAACTTGCGCTAAGGGAAAACACTGCTCAAGATACAGACAGATTTACAAATGCACTCTATAAGCACCTACAAGGATGTATGGATCATGCCATCATTGGTAAACCAAGACTCACTCCTCCTAGACAAGGACACCAGTCTGGTGGACCCCTGCAATAAACAGGCTATACAACAAAAGTAGGACAGTAGTCCAGAAAAACAGCAAATCCCAAGAAGGGCAGACATCCGTGACCAGTATTAATAAGAAACGTAGGTCCGTCATGAAATCATCCAAGGCTAACATCAACAGGAAAATAGGCAAGGATTCAAAAGATAACCACAAAGCCTTCTTTGGCTATGTCAAGGATCTAAGTGGTAACACACAGATTTGCACTGTGCCGGTGCAATATAGCACGAAATATACTGACCCTACTGATATCACCAACATCCTTGCAGATACATTCAGTGCAAACTTCACCCCCTAAAGAGCCCACAACAATACCCAAAAAGTGCAGTATCCTAGACATCAGACACACAGGTGGAAATGGCCCTCTCTAACAGCAAAACACAGCATCAATGGAGGCAGATGGTTTCCCAGACTGCATCTTGCAAACACTACAAGACAAAATAACCCCCCACCTAATTAAGCTTTTCGACTTCAGCTTCTCCACAGTCTACATGCCTGTTGGCCTTGCCCCACCAACGTAATGGTTATTCCACTCCACCAAGATGGAAACACAACTGACCATGGTAACTACCACCCCATAAGCCTGACTAGCCTGGTCTGCAAAGCTATATAGCGCATCCTCATGGCACTCATTAACAAAGACATTGGTAACCTCCAAATACTTGACCCAACCCAGGTCAGCTTGGTTGAGTGTAGTTCATGCCTACTAAACCTGTATGACATCTTACAGACAATCACCAAGACATTAGGTGAGGGGAGAGGTGGTTCACACATACTACATGGACCTCGCCAAGGCTATTGACACCATTCCCCACTGAGGTATTATTGATAAACTCACCAGCCTGTACATACACCCATACATCACAGGATGGGTTGCCAATGGGCTTACACACAGAACCCACATGGTACTACTAGCGGTCTCCAGGTCCAACTCTTAACCAGTCCTGACTGGTGTCCCACAGGACTCAGCCTGGGACCCCTACTGTTTGGCATATACTTCTCAGAGGTACAGGCAAACACACGTGGACTATTGCACCCAGTGCCTCCGGGTATTCTGCCAAATGGTGGAAGGGACGCATATTGCTGGCCAACTCCTCCTGCATTTGAGGGAAGTATATGTACTCATTGGCATGTGGTAACATGGCACCCAGGAACTGGTGAAGTACCCTGGATGCTGATGCCTGTGAGATCCCATGATATCCCCAGTTGGCCTTTAAAAGCTACCTGTAGCTATTATTCTCAGGCTTACACATACCTTCGTATCCACTGGGATGGGTTCCCCTCTGTTTGTTCTGGTTCTGAAGTGTGGCCGGCACAGCTCCACAAGTTGCTGTAGGGTGTCCCTGTCCACCCTGTAATGCTCTACTTTCTCCAGATCATGAAGCCCCTCGTAGGTTACCCTGGGTCTGAACACTCTTCTTCTCCTCTGGTGCCTGAGGTGGTTGTGGGCATCATCCTCCACACCACCTTCAGTCTCCAACACATACTGGTGGATTAAAGCTATGGCAACCCCTAACATGTATATACTAAAAGTTCCCCGTCTGTATACACCAATGGTGCAGAGTGTATGGGAATACACAAGTGTGTGTGAGGGGCTTTCACACTTTATACTATTTTTCTATGGATGCTGCTGATGTCATTGGGTGTGTATCAGCAATTCCAGCTGTAGGGTATCTTAATTATGGGTTTTACAGTGAGTACTGCAAGTGTGGGGCCTTTACTGTGGAGTTATGCTTGCCTGCCTTGATTAATCTGTTGCCCTTTAATTCACTTTTAAACCTGGATCCCCCTCTATTATCAAGCATGCATTCATCTGCCGTCTTTCTTATTTTGTACTTTCCCTAACCAGTCATGTGTTGCAAAACGTGTCTTGTAGCTGATATACTGCAAATCTGCTTTGTTCTACTGTGACACTTTACTGTTTTCTTTGCAGTACAGTCCCTCACCTTTCCTGTTCCACAGGTAGCTGCTTGCAGCCTTGTTAGCTGTTGTCAATGGCCCACTGTAGGTTCCTAGCTGTTAATTAGTCATTTGTTTTCCAATTTCCCTGCTGCAGCATTTCCTTATTTCTTTCCTATATCCTTCTTGCTTCAGCTCGAGTGCGTGCCGTGCAAACCCATTTACCGGATTTAAGCGCATTTTCATCTCCGTTCACATGCATACTCAATTACCTTGTGTACTCTCAACTAAGCAAAGCTATAGCTAGTTCAACACACCCTAATCCTGCAGCTTTGCTTAGCTACAGGCAAACTGGTTTAGCAATGCTCCAATGTGCTTACAGTAAAGGTGACACACCACTCTCTTGATGCCATCTTTATCTCTAGGGCACACCTTGGCATTATAACGCTACGCTGTGAGGTGCATCCTTACACTAGCGGGGAATCTGTGATTCACTATTACTCCTCTCATTTATATGGCATTGCCAACTAATTCCATGCTATCATGCATAACACTGTCACAGCCCCTTAGCAACCCTTGCGCCATGGTGTGGTGTAGCATGCCTGCCATTGACTATTATGGGGAAATCATGATATGTGTTACATTGCAGTTTTATTCTATATTTTTCTATTTTCCTTGTGATCCCATTTGCGTGCCACTGGCCTGTGCTTTCACTTCGCGATAGTGCGAATATAAATATTAAATGTTAATTTTATATGTTGTACATGGTTTTTTTATGCCAATGGCTATATATTTAGCTATTGGCATATATGAACAATATAATACATGTGTTTGGTCAGCTGTCATGGCTCCGATTTTATGTTTGCAAAAATGTAAACCGTTTTTCATGGCTTACATTTCTGCATGCTTACACTACACCTGCACCACTTCCTGGATAGCTACATACCTTCATTTGCATGCTACACTGCTGCACAGTTTTTCATGTGCAAGTGTTTTTCTTTCCTCTAATTTCTCTCTTAATCTTTCTGAATATTTTCAGTCTTGAAATTCTGGGCTTCTTGCATAATAGTAATAATACATATGTTCTTCCTTATTCTCAAAATTGTACACTGTCATCTACATGGCTGTTTTTTGATATGTTACCATACCTCTCAATTGTACTGAATTCCTCAGCATTTACTGGTTTTGAGGGCAAAATAATGCTGTGCCATGAATTCTTGAGTGGCCCCTTTAATTCCCATTTTTATTTATTTATTTTTTTTAATTTATTTCAGGTTGAAGTTGTAGATGATGTCATCATACATTGCATATCCTGTGAGCAAGGGTGTGCATGGTGACATCAGCAGACTACAGGCCTGTTGGAGACTAGGTCAGTGTTTACCACCTGTTTGCTTTGGATTTGGAAATTTGGAATAGCAGAGCAGCAGTAAGCCCTGCTGAACTGTTTACAGTTCAACTTAAATTCTGCCAGGCCCAAGTACTCACCTCAGTACGTAAAAAAAATAATAAATAAATAAATGCATATGTAATGTTATGTATTATTTCCTAATAGAAACTGCCTGCATGACTGATGAACATTGATATTATAATGAAGAGTGATGATTAACGTGATTTGAGTACTACACTTTCAAACTTTTTTTTTTCAGAAAATGCTTGAGATTGTTATGTCTGCAGTGTTAGAAAGTGCATAAGTGTTCTTGCTTAGAGTGTCTTTGTCCCTGTTCATGTTGTACATTCAGCAACTGTTTGCCATTCTGGGGAGCACTCTTTCCTTTTTTGGCAGATAGCATGACAGGAAGCCCACCAGTCCAAGTACAAGCTATACAAAATGGTTGACTATGGAGCAGGCATTTTCTTAGTGCTCATAGGTTAATAGGTTCATAGGTAGGTACTAGGCTATCGGCCCAAGGGCCTAAATAAGCCTAGCCAACAAGGTTCCCTGGCTTATGCCACCCAAGAAAATTATTTTCCTGTGCCACTGTTGAGCAGAGAGACAGAAGTGATCCCAGGTGTGTATTTCCTATTTCCCATCCACTAATCAAGATGTTTCTTGAAGAGTGCTAATGAAGAACTTTGCTTGACATAGATGGGAAGCCTGTTCCAGAGTATGGGAAGTCTCTGGGACAGGAATCTATCCCTCCAGCATGTCCTGTTTATTGTGATGACAGAGTTTAGGTCCCTAGAGTGTGTAGCTCGGAGGGATTGGGATTTCTTTAGGTGTAGCATGGCCAACAGCTCTGGGTTTGACATAGCTTTATATGTTAGGCAGAGATCACCTCAGAGTAGGTGATATGCTACAGAGTAAAGCTGGAGTTTTTTTAGATGGTCAGTATAGGGCATTTGTTTGAGGCCAGTTATCCTCTTTGTGAGGTACTTCTGTGGCCTTTCCAGCTGCTGCAGATGTCTTGTGAGGTACATTCCAAAGGGGGCATTGTACTCTATAATGGGTCTAATGAGTGACGAATAGAGGGGAACAGTGACCTCTTTTTTCCTGGATGAGAACCCTTTTATGATGGGATGTGCCATGTAGAAGGACTTCCTGACTACTGTGGTGATGTGACTATCAAAGGAGAAACTACTGTCCACCTGGGTCCCAAGGTCTCTTATCACACATTCAGTGTTAAGTAGATTGCTGCCTATGTGTTAGTTCATGGGTACAGAATTTTTACCAAAGGGGATGACACTGCACTTTTTGGCATTGAGCTTGAGGCCATGGTTCTGACACCAGGTATCTGTCTCAGCGAGGCCCTTCTGTAGGATGTCCGCATCATTTGGGGACTTGACTATGGCTCCTAGTTTGCAGTCATCTGCAAACTTCATTAGTCAGAGGCCTTCTGTGTTAGTCTGTACTTCAGAGAAGTAGATACCAAACAGGAGAGGTCCCAGGACACTTAAGTCAGTTTAGTTTTGTTACCTTAGGTCAGAGTCTAGTTGCAGTTCCTAGCTGCAGCAGTGACAGTGTTGTAAGTGGTTCTAAAGAATGCCTTTGTATCAGGGTTTCATAAAGGTATGCAGTTTTAAAGACGTTTTCCTCCACTAGCATTCATTATAAAAGTCTTAAACCTTCCCCACTGCATTTTGTCATTGGATGAAATGGGTATTGAAAATTGGCATATGTGTTTTATGCATCCATTGTCTTGTGATAAGTGCACCTTATAGTTATTACCTGCTGCAGATTGAAGAGTCAAATGCAATGTGTATCAGACTACAACCTGCTTGCATGTTTCTATGTAGCATGAATGATTTCAGTTTTTACATACTGCATCCTAAATAGGCTATAGACTGATATGAGTATGTGTGTGCAAGCAAGTGGTATGAAAGAACAACTGGGGCAGGACTAGCCACCCGGTGGTGTGAACCTTCGCACTAGATGATTGTCACTTTTGAAGTGACACTCCATCTAACTGCATGTGCAACAATGGGAAAAGGAGTTGTGGATGGATGGATGGACACAGCATAGTTGTTTAAGTGCTACTTGCTTTTAAATGTTATCCAATACATTTTACTACTGGCTTTAATTTATGGCTTCATGTATACCCCTGTTTAGCTGCCTACTTCTGTTCGGTGATATAACACTTTTCTTCTTTTGATTGTATACATGTCAGTTTGTTATAGGGTTGTCAATTATCAGCTTTCAAAAGTTGGAAATAAGAGAATTTGAAATTCTGAAGGCTAAACAATATCCTCAAGCAAAGCAAAATTATCATAATTTTATTAACAAGACAAAATCTGAGTGTTGTATCATTTTAATTGTTTATTTTTAAGCAAATTACATTTCTTATATTATTTCATTTTTTGCTTCATAAAAAGAAACATTACAAATTTTTTTTTTCCTGATATACCAGTGTATTTCTTATTCTTCTTATTAAATTTTCTCACATCTCGAAGCTGCCAAGATCAGGTCTGCTCTTCAGGAGAGGAACAGATATTTAATTTATTTAGGCACTGTTACAGTCATTGAAGTGAAAGGATAATATTTGCTCTCATTTGGGATTTGAACCCAAGACTTTTGATTTTTTTCATAAATTGTATTGATTTAATTTTGTATGAATGCAGCAGTTATATAAGTTCAAATGTTAACATAAATAACACAATATTGTTCTGGTTATATTTTGTGTTTAATATTTTGTCTGTTCTTCAATTTGTGTTTGAATGTTGGAATCCCACAATTCCATTGGAGTGGGCAAGGTTAAATAATCATATATGCAAATGTAATGTTAATTAGCATACAGATTTTTGGCCAGCTGCACCCACTTTTCATGGGTCTTTGTCCAGACTTTTGATGTTTCCAGGTTGTGAGGTATGCCTGTCCCTTTTTGTGTTTTTATCAACTGTTACCTCCTTCTACCACAGGGGAGTTATCTTCAGACTGAAACTGGCCTAATCCCATTGCTGGAATGTTTCCATGTACTGAGGATTATACACTGCCATTTTTTCCCAGTTCTGGTACCAAGATGTAAACCAAGATTGGGGGATTGGGCACTTTTTTATTGTGGGATCTGTACACTCAGCTGTTTTATTTTTTAATCTACCTCTCTCCACGATATATAAAATACAGTCTATATATCATCCTGGTGAGATTTTGTGAAAACAGGGTCCACCAAGTGGAGGTACACAGCAAGACCTGAGGATGAATTCATTTCCAGCAATACCACTCTCTTTTTCTTGCTGACTTCATCTCTCCATTCAGTCACCTTTTATATATTCCTTATCTCCTTTATGCCCTGTCTTCTATCTGGTTAGGTTTTGTCCTTCTGGTCACTCTCATATCTGGCCCCTAATGTACCAACCTTTTTCCAGTTACTTGCAAGTGAAGTGCCCCATGCTCAGACCATTAACATACAGGGTACACATTCTATGAGTCCACTAGCTTACAAGTCTCGTCCCTGACAGCTTGAGGCCCCTTAAGTTGTTTATTTCCTTATTTATTGCTACCAATGATCAGACAATTTGACATGCTCCGATAAGTACACTATCACATTCCTTACATAATTACATTAACCTGATGTGTGGATTCATAACCTTAACCCTCCCTCTAAGATTCTGGCTAGGTTAGTGTTAGTGATGACCTTTCCAATGTCACTGAAATGTACTGCAACACAGAATCATAACCAATCAGTGCTTCTGACTTCTTATTCCTAATGACCTGTCAATACACATGCCTTCTCTCACTGACCAGCATAACTGCATAACTTGGGAGCCATTTCAATGATTCTGTCAGAATAAGCATTTTGACTTCTGAAGAAATAATACCCATGTAGCCTGCATCCAATTACATCTAAAAGGGTCAAATCTAAAAGGTGCAACCTGTTTGAAACTTGAATGGTATTATGTCCTGTCTGCTTACTAGATTTTCACCAATGCTGACCATGCTCTCATGACATAATGACAGACAGACAGGCAGATATAGTCTGCCAATATCTCCCTTGAGCCTTGACAGAAGGGTAAGTTGCACGTTTTTTATATAAAGTAAGTTGAAAGGGTGCCTGCAATGATGTTTAGACTCACAAAGTCCCATCTCTCTCAACCTCATTGTTCAAGAATTCTGGACAAAACCAAAAACAATGTGAGACAAAGGTCCAAAATCAGGACATAAATAAATAATACTCTTAATCATGTAAAAATGTAATAGAACAACAGATTTTGCATGATCATGCATTTTATGAACAATAAGAAGTATGGAACTGTAATGTCTGGCATTACTGACTGACAGTTAACCTCAGTTATTAACCAGAAAATAACATTTTATGGGGAACAGGGTAAAATATGAAGAATAGCTGGGGCCATTCTACAAAATTCGTACTGCTGACAGGCATGCAATCTCCTTCTTTTGTTAAAGCAGCTAGATATCAATGCACTGATTTCAAAACATGGAGAATACATTTCTGCCTACTAAACTAGCGAATTAGAACCTTCATGTTATGGGAAAAATGCTGTCTAACACACACACATACACACACAAACCCACGCACATCTATCTATCCATGAATCAGTCTTTTCATAGTACATTTTTTGTCAGTGTATCCTCTTATAGTTCATAATTAAACTATTTGTTATGAGTGTCATTCCCGTCAGTTTATTCATTCAAGTGTATACTATAAATTTATTTTTTAGTATTTCAGATGGAATTGATGTATCTGCACAGCATAATGGTCATTATATTAAATATTAATTTACATTCCGTTTACTGACATAATTTATTTGTAATACATTCACTAATAGAGGCAGTTCTTGCTTGTTTATTGATGTGCATTCTCTGAAGACTTATAGTGTAAAACAGTATAACCATGATGCAAAATTAAAATTATTTGATTTAAAATGCTGCTTCTGAAAACTGGAAGTAGTGAGAAAACATGGGTACACGAAATATGCCATAACAATGTGAAGATGCCGTGAATGGAAAAAGAAAATGAATGGAACCATGAAGTACATGCAAAACATGTGTTATTACCCCCGGATTCAGTAATCTTCCATGCAGGACTAGCTTAGTCCTGCACAGAAGCAACAGTTTAGGAACAGCATGGCAGTGCGCCATGCATATTAATTAAGGCATACTGCCTGCGCTCCTAAATGGACACGGAGCATGGATGAGTGCAGGGGGCGTGTCTGAGAACAGAGCTCTCACAAAATACATGCCCCTGCAGTCAAGAACTGCAATTTAGCTAGCACAATGAGCGAGACCGCTCATAGGGTGTTGCATACCCCCAGCAACACCCCCCAATACAAGAGCAATATTTAAAATATCATAATATAAACAATTTATTTATTTTATCAAACAGATACAATTTAACCGTAGGTGCACGGGTTTGCCCATTGCTTAGCTACATATACTGCAGCTTAAATGGCACAAAAATATAAATATCAAGATATATGCAAACGAAGCAGTACTGCAATAGTGTAGTAGGCAGAGCATTTGCCTTACGAGCAGTCATTCCCAGTTCGAGTATCACTCCAGTACATTCCATTTTCCATGTCAAATCACTTTATGAACAATATTTTTTGTTACATAACCTCTTAAATAACATATATTTATGAACTGGAGTACTGCATTAAATGCAGATGTAAGGTGTCATTGTAATGATGTTGTAAAATCCACAGCTAGACACAAGTACCCCATACAGTATATGTACACATGAATCAAGGATACAAATCAAAGGTATAATGTGTAATGAATGATAAATCCATAGAGTGTCCAAATCCACCACTTTTCCAAGAGCCATTTTACATTTCTGTCTAAATTAATATGGGTGTAAGTGGGAGTAAGCACTATTAAGCAGTAGTAAGCATATTTAAGCAGTAGTAAGCAGATTTAAGCCTGTTTACATGGGGGTAAGCAATGCGCACATAGTTTAAGCAATATTGAAGCTAACTCTCTGTAAGCATATATAACTGGAAGTTAGCATTGCTTACCATCATGCAAACCCATGCAAACATGTTTACAATTGCTTAAAAGTTAAATCTTGCTTAAAATCATTCTGTATGCAACAGCCATTGTTCTGCCCAGCAAAAAAATAAACATTGCTTGCAGGTCTTGAACCCAGGACCCTGTACACTATAATCACAGTAGTTAATCATTTAGCCATCACAGCAGTACATAAGACTGAGGTATCACCAAACAGATCCTCACTATAAGAATATTAAACTTAACATGTGAAAGGAATCTATATACAGTTTTATGTTGTATAACCTACTACATAGCATAAATATGTGAACTGGAGTACTGTCCAGATGTGATGTGTCATTGTAATAAAGTGTTGAAATCCCCTAATAAACACAAGGACCCCATACAGTGTACGTACACATGAATCATGGATACCAAACACATATATAACATGTAATAGGTTCATAGGTTCATAGGTTCATAGGTTTATACTAGGCTATCTGCCCTAAGGCATTTATAAGCCTAGCCCAAAGTTCCACCCCTTATATGAAAAAATACTGTGCCAATTAGTTTGTTGTGCCTCTGTCCAGCAGTGACACAGAGATGATTCCGGGATAAACCTCTCCCATCCACAGGTCAAGATTTCTCTTGAACAGAGCCAGCGAGGTGCTCTGCCTCACATGGACCGGGATTTTATTCCACAGCATAGGAGTCTCTGAATCTATCCCTCCAGCACCTATTTATTAAGTCGCTTGCTCTAGTGGTTTTGGTGGATTTTTGAGGTGGAGCATGTCCATTAATTCCGGGTTGGACATTGCCTTGATTGTCAGGCACATGTCACCTCTGAGCAGACGGTATGCAACTGAATAGAGCTGGAGTTTCTTCAATCTGGCAGCATATGACAGATTTTGGAGTCCCTTTATCCTTTTGGTGAGGAACTTTTGGGGTCTCTCCAATTGCTGCAGATGTCAGGTGAGATACATCCCGAATGGGGCATTGTACTCGATCATTGGTCTGATAAGTGAAGAGTACAGGGGAACAATGACCTCACTAGATCTGGATGTGAATCACTTCATGATCAGGTGGGCAATGTAGAAGGTCTTTCTAACCACTTTAGCAACGTGAGTGTCAAAAGAAAGGCCACTGTCAACCTGGGTCCCCAGGTCCCTGATAACCTCTTCTGTGCTTAGTGGATTGCCACCTATATGGTAGCTTGGGGTTACCTTGTTTTTCCGAAGGGTATGACTATACATTTTTTGGCATTTAACTTCAGGCCATGGCTCTGGCACCAGCTATCTGTTTCTGTGAGTCCCTTCTGAAGGATATCCGTGTCAGATGCACTTTCCACTATGGCGCCCAGTTTGCAGTCGTCTGCAAACTTTGTCAGCCAAAGTCCTCCCATGTTGGCCTGTACTTCTGAGAAGTAGATGCCGAACAATAGGGGGCCAAGGACCGAGCCCTGTGGGACACCACTTGTGACCAGCTTGGAGTCTGACATAGCGCCAGCAACTCTAACCCTGTGGGTTCTGTACTTAAGCCAGTTTGCAACCCATCTTGTGACATATGGGTTTACATTTAAGCTGGTAAGTTTTTCTACAATACCCGAGTGGGGTATTGTGTCGAAAGCCTTTGCAAGGTCAAGGTAGGCTGTATGGACTGCCTTTCCCTCATCAATGGCCTTGATGACTGTTTCGAAGAAGTCGACCAAGTACAAAAGGCATGATCTGCCCTTGACGGCTAAACTGGGTCGGGTCCAATGTCTGCAAGTCCCCTATATCTTTGTTTATGAGCTCCATTATGATCCTCTCCATAGCTTTGCAGACTAGACTTGTTTAGCTTATGGGCCGGTAATTAGCAGGGTGGATAGAGGCACCGCCTTTGTGGAGTGGGACCACAGTTGCCGCACGCCACTCCTGGGCACGTATCCTGTGGTAAGGCTGAGATTAAACAGCTGCCTTATGTGCGGGTTTAATTCCTCATTTAGCTCATGTAGCACACAGCCGGGACACCATCCGCTCCCATTGATGCTGTGTTTTTAGCTTTAGAGAGAGCAGCTTTCACCTGCGCATTTGAGATGTCTGGGAGGCTACACTCCGCTGGGATAGTTATCTCTCTTTTAGGCGGGGAGAGGGGGGTGAAGTTTGCACTGAACCTGTCTGCCAGTATGTTGGCAATGTCTGTGGGTTCAGTGATTTTTGTATCATTTGGGACTAATTCTGAGCATATCTGGGAGTTTCCACCCAGGTTCCTAACATAGCTGAAAAAGGCCTTATGATTGTCCTTTGAATCCATGGCAAATTTTCTCTCAAAATTGGCCTTAGTTGATTTTATGAGTGCTCGTATTTTTTTACTAATAATGATCAGGGGTGACTTCCCTTTTATGGATTTTGTTCTATCATGTAATAGCTTTCTCCTCTTATTGTAAAGTTTGTTAATGGCTGGGGTCCACCAGACTGGACGTTTGCCCTTTGTGGAAAGAGTCTTGGTTTTATTTGGGATTGCCTGATCCATGCAGTCCTGGAGGTGTTCATAGAAGGCATTTGTAAGGGCTTTCGCAGCTTTCGCAGTAATTAATAATAAATTAATGCCAAGCAGCAAACAGTATGCAAATTAAAAATTAAGCAATGCTAAGCTTTGCACATTCCTGCTTACGAAGTGTAAGTAATGTGTAGGCCAGCTAAATCAGTTTTCCCATTGGTAAACCCCTTTAAGCAATGCCAACCTTAGTTAAGCAGGTTTTCCCATAGCTTAACATTTTCAAAACTGTTCAATCATGGCAAAGTGCGGGAAATTGGCCCTATTTAAACCCAACAGGTGGGAATACCTCTCATAACTGGTTGCAGCTTCCTCCTGTAGGCACTATGACTGGTATGGGAGAAGAAGTGCACTTTCAGGCACAGGGCTGGGGCATCCAGTAGTCCAAAGTCATGGCAGGACTCCTTTTTAAAGACCATGACCAGAGACTGCTGCAGGGCCAGTACCAGGGTTCACAATATAAAGTGGAAGCCTGGGACTGTCTCACCCATTACCTCACTAGTGTCACTGGCTTACCTTGAACTGGTGACCAGGTCAGGCATCATTATGCTGACCTGAAGTGGAGAAAGAGGGAGCTCTTGGATCAGTGGATCGAAGAGGCTAGGCAGACGGGGGATGTCCCAACAGTGTGTAAGTATCAGTCCACTACCTGTTTAATAATTGCCAGCTCATGTATATTATAGATAGATATGGCTAAATATTCCTCTAATGTCTTTTACAGAGCAAACGCATGGGCTGTGAAACGGGAAGGCCATGCCTGTAGATTGCAGAGGTTGCATCACGAGGCAGGTTAGTAATACTCTTGCATGTACTGTCATAAGAAATAAATCTAAAAGTATTAGAAAGTTAATTGCCAGTATAAAACCTGTATTGTTTAAGGCATGTACTGAATGCTTCAGACAATATGGCAGGAAGAGTCTCATATAGGTTGTATGTAAATAAAAGGTTAACAGCCTGACAATAAAGGTCTGACTGCTGGACTGCCAGTGTTTACTCTGGTATCTTATGGTAATGTAGTGTTGCAATCTTTTAATAGTACAGTTGTATTACGTATTGTTACCCAAACTGTGCTACATAAATACAATGTGAAGGAATGTCTGTATATGACTGTTGTAATTACAAGAGGTCATATTGTACAACTGAGAGAGACTTAGACAGAAACCAGTGAAAAGATAGACAACATAATCCAGATAGCGCACTCAACTGAGACATGAACTGCTGTATTTTTAGCATACACAGCCTTGGTTCGAATCCTGGGAGTGGTAGTAAGCTGGATGCAGAATCATACACCACGACTGTACAGATATGTCCAGAATGTCCATTTAATTGGCCCATATCCACTGTCTGTAACCCTGCCCCCCTGGCAAATCAGTGGGATGATGCCAGATATTAAGGCAGCAGATAATGACATACAACTGATTGTCAGACATCTATATAAACAAACCTGTCACTCCAGCAACTCCCCAAAATGTTATGAGAGTAATATGCAAAGTATGTCCCATCTCCACCCCCATGTTGTGAAGCTGTGACCAGAGTGTGTGCAGTAACAGAGTGAGATGTATGTGTATAATAATAATGTGGAATCTGGTAATATATGTGGCGACAGTCAGGTAGTGCTAACAAACATTCCCTCCACAGGTCTGTCAGATACGAAAACTGTACCTAAAAATAAAAGATTGAAATCCTGGACTGGTACTGTTTACTCTGGTATTACTATTGTATGGCATTGTTAGTATTGCAGATGCTCTGAATAATAAAGTATTACTCATCACTGTCATCCACACTGTGCTACATAATAAACTGTCTAGGAAACCCTGTATAAGAGTGTTGTAATTACAAGGTCAGATTGTAAAACCATGGGAGACTTAAAGACAGAAAGAAGAGAAAAGATATACAGCGATATCTATATAGCACACTCAACTGTGATGTACACTATTTTATTTTTAGCAGACACAGCAATGGTTCGAATCCTGGGAGTGGTTGTAAGCTGCATGCAGAATCATACCCCACAAGTGTACAGATTTGTCCAGAATGTCCAGTTAATTTGCCCATATCTGCTGGCTGTTACCCTTTCTCCCTAGCATATCAGCATGCTAATCTTTGACATGTAGGCAGCATTTACTGTCATATAACTGACTGTCAGGCCTGTACATATTTGGAAAATGTCTATGAAAAAAAAACTGTCATTGTGCAACTCACCAAAGGTTTATGAGGGCAATAGTCAAAATATGTCCCAATTTCATCTGCATGTTGTCAAGACATGCCCATAGTGTGTGCAATAAGAGATGGACAGGTATGTGCATAACATTAACCTGGACTCTGGGAATATGTGTAGAAACAGTCAGGTAGTGTTAACAAACAATACCTCCACAGGTATACCAGGTAAGAGGTATATACTGCAGGTAAAATTCAGTTCATGTATATAGTTGTCTACATCCATACCACTGTCCAAACTAAGGCCATAGGGTAGTGTAATAATACCTGTAAGGTACAGATCACAGCACTGACTAGGAAAGTAATGAGAACTACAGGGATACACACGTTGTTAATTGGCATCTTTCTCTCCCCCACCATATCTGCAACAATAAACTAAATACACAACTCAATTGGTATGTGCTCTATTAAATCTACTGCTGGGACATATATCCAATTGTTTGATAAATATTTAAATTAGTTTCTATGCATGTGCCATGTTGAAATTCTCCCACATTGGCGGTATGCTGCCATCAATGTACCTGAATGCTGTTGTAATGGCCACTGTGGTTCCATATATGGATATGTTCTGTTTGCTATGCAACAGTTCCATATCTGGTGTTTCGGGTTAATGGGAATATCTATGCATGCTGTTATACCTAATCCTGGAATGTGTTGACTATCACTAACCCACATATGTTGTAAAATTGAAACACCATAGCATGTTTGGAAAGGCCGGTCCCAGCGGACCCACCTTTCCCACCTCATCTGGCCATGGTACTGAGCACCAGCACATCTGGGGCCCACCCCAGGACCTCCATGTCTGCTGGTCATGCACCACCTTTGGGTGAAGCTGCCTCAGGTGATGGGGCTCGCACCCGCTGGGAGTGGGTGCGGACAGGATATTGTCACCCGTGGCCAGGTCCGGGGTCTGGTGCGTAGTGAGCTCCACAGGGAGTTTGCAGATCTGCTACACCAGCTTGAGGGCCGCTTGGTGCAACTAGAGGGTCAGCCTGGCACTCCTACTCAGCCCCCAGTACAGCCACCTTTGGGCCGTGAAGGTGCAGTGGTGACTGCCCATGGGTGGAGACCTCAGTCCCACTGTTTCCACTAGGGGGCTTGTGGGCTTCTCACTTCCAAACACCCCTCCCCATCCAAGGTGTTTACCCCCACATGTGTCATATACTGCCCCTATATGCTGTCTTGTCTGTCTTGTCTGTTATCCTACCCAACCTACCTCCCAAAATATACCTACCATCTCTCTCCAACATCCCACTCTCACCTTAAAAAAAAAAGGCACTCTGTTCCCAAAAAAAAATCTTGCCCCATACGTAGCTGCCCATTTCGCGCACATGTCCACTGGGCACGTAATCTGGTCCAATTGGCTTCACAACATATTACTGTTGTCCTCACCCCTCTCTCATGGGTATGAGTGTCCAAATCTATCTCCAAATCAGTGTATAAGCACAGCTGTTGCTGTAGATGAAATGGGCAGCTATGGACCTTCCCTATACCCATCCCGCACATCCGTAGTTATTTTCCCTATGGTCTTTCCCTCTCTGTGCCCCTTTTTCACCACTTTCCTATAA